>NW_013952417.1:247830-252287 GCF_001266775.1 Austrofundulus limnaeus | reverse complement strand
ATTTGAAAGAGTTCAGTCTTACCCTCTTATAACGAGGTTTTAAGGAATATATTTTAGCAAGGATCTCTTTTCTTTTCAGTTAAACATTCTTCCAGTGCGAAATGAATGGACACACAAAAGTGACTCTGTCAGTGAATTTTGATTTGATCCATAAATAAATGTGATTGTTTATTTTACAAATCAGACAAAATTACTAAATTAAACTTATCAACCACAGGCACTTTAAATAGACACAAGCATCAAGTTAGATGTTTAAAACCAGACATTTGAGGCAAATAACTTAGTTGGCAAGGAAGATTTTAAGAAAAAGGAGGAAAGTAAGGTGTTAGCTTTTCCTAACTTTTATCTTAAATAAATGTGGGTTTAACCAGAGAGAGGCTAGGCGTTCTCTACTCGGCGTCGGCCAGACAGCGAAGTTCATAACAGCCAGCTTTACCTTTTAAGATGAGGTCAGTCACCTTGTCCAGGTTTTTGGGTTTCATGTAGAAAATCCATTCAGGACCGTCCACACAGAGGGAACTCTGAAATCTTAGACTTGTGGTAGAAGAAATTTGCAAGGAGATATGTTTATAACAGTCAGCTTCACCATCTTTATAATTTATTCCAAATACAGTAGATGAACTTCTCATGTTTTATTTATCAACTTTATTCATTCAAGATTATTTATACACAGTATATACACATTATAAAAGGCAAAGTGGTTGATTGTACTTTAAGGTACAGTTTCAGATTTATTATGAACAAGATGAATCAAGATCACAAATGTATTATAAACAAGCTGGTTACATCCAAGCATTTATAAACTAAGAGAGCATTTAATAAAGAAGAAATATATGTGAGAACATGCAGTATATTTTGTATACAAGTCCTTATTTTCATCTCAACAAATTGTCTTGATTTGTTACACTTGACTTAATGACAACCAATAGTTCGGAACATTTCCTTACAGAAAATGCATTTTTTTTTAAAATTGTAGATTTGATTCATTCACATAACTGTGCAGCCAGCTTGATGTTGAAGGTTGTTTAGCTTTGGGTGCTGAATAATACTGAACGTTTGTTTTGTTCCTGTTCAGACCTTTAAGAGAAGGGAGCAGCCTGGAGGAGTCGGCACTGACACCGGCTGGCTCTGCAGAGCTGAGCCCTGAAGAGCAAGAGCTGCTCAAACTGTACCACCACAGCTTCGATGATCAGTGGGTGGACCTCGAGCTCATCATGACTCTGCTCCACAACATCTGCTCCACCACCAGTGAAGGTGAGACTCAGGAATACAGACACGCAAACTGCCTGCTGATAGAGGAATGAAACAACAGCTACACAAGATCCATGTTAGTAAGGTAACGTCTAAGGTGGTCAAGATGAATATAAAATATTATTTTGTGTTACAGCTGATGTTGGACAGTTTTGTTTTTTTATTCTGTGTTTCAACTTTACACCCAGCAATCAGATGAAAACATAAACATGCCTTACAAGCATTTGTTGCTTTGGATCTGAACAGTAAATGTGTGATCCTCTCTTTCTCTCTCTCTTTTTTTTAGCTGAATATTACAGGCGTAGACCTGGTAATTTGAATTCTCCTCTTGTTGTGCCACACTTGTTTGCCAACCCACTCAGTGCATGAAGAAGTCCTGCTGTCTGTGTGATCTGAGCTAATACACTGCCTGGCTAAAAGAAAAGTCACCACCAAAAAAAAGGTCACACACTCTAATATTTTGTTGGACCAAAATATTAGAGTGTGTGAAAAAATAAAAAATTTCGACACACATTCTCTGTGGCATTGTTTTGATAGGTTTCTGCAATGTCACCAGATTTATTTCCATCCAGTGTTGCATTAATTTTTCACCAAGATCTTGCATTGATGATGGTAGTAGGGCTGGGCGATATGGCAAAAAAAAAAAAGATCACAATTAATTTTTTCATATCGTCCGATCTCGATTAATATCACGATTTTTTTTGTTAACCTAAAAAGTGACTGAAAAATAATTTAACAAATAAATAGCTACAGAAATAAAATAAAAAAAATAATGGCTGTTATTTCACTTTCACTAATATAACATATAGCTGTGATTCAGTAGAACATGAAATTATTTTTGCAAGATATTTAATAAGGTATTTACCAAGAAAAAATATTATTTGTAAATCATAGAATCTCACATTAAGAAAGTTACCCTTTTGTAAAATTAAAGTTTTAGAAATGAATTTCATGTTAAATATGAAGAAACATAAACCCTGTGGAGCCAATCCATGTGTGAAAATGATGTCTCATGCTCCCTGAACCACTCTTTCACATTAAGAGCCCCATGAATCCTGGCATTGTCATCTTGGAATATGGCTGTGCTATCAGGGAGGAAACAATCCTTTGATGGAATAACCTGGTCATTCAGTATATTCAGGTCAGCTGACCTCATTCTTTGAGCCCAAACTGTTGCTGAACCTAGAACTGACCACCTGCAACAAACCCACATCATAGAGCTTAGTTAAACCCAGGTGGAGACTTTTTTTTTTTTTTGACTTGGCAGTGTAGGTATATTCCACAACCAGAAACAATTGTCATCCACTTCTTCTGAATCTGAAGGTCCCTTCTGACTAGAAGATCCTCCTCAGCACCTTCATGTAGACTTCACCAGGGAGGCTGAGAAGTGGGATACCAGCAGATCTAACTTTCTATTTTTTCCTGCAGTGAATTTTATATTGTAAATTTTGAATTCATAACCTGTTTGATTTTTAGTGGTAAACAAGATTCAAAAACTGTTCAGGTGGAGCTCATTTATTTGCAACCAGGTTTTTGTTGTGTCCAAATTCAGATTCAGGGGCTGCGTCCTTCAAAGGCTAAATTTGTTGTCCACTTACATCACTGCGCCACGCTGAAGGCTGTCCAACATTCAATACTCCTCCAACTGCGGACCACAAATACATTCTCCTTATTCCCTGATTTGAGAGACAAGTCCTGTGGATCCCTCTTGGCTTACCCTATCCCAAGATGCATTGTGGTTCAACTGGAGATTTTTTTTTTTTTTTGCTTGTAGTGGCGGATGAAGCCAGAGAAAGTAGTTAGACTTTTGTCATTTACATAGACGTGATTTCAATGTTATTCTTGTCAGATATCAAACGAGCTCGTACATCAGGTCTCTAAATGTTCAAACACTGTTTTTAAGATAATTTTAATTTATAATATATTTATTTATTCTTAACCTATTTTTTGTTCTGTTTAATGTTGTCATTGTTGGTAGATGACAGGACAAACGCCGCAGTAAGGGCAGGAATAAAACTGAAGGTTAGACAGTCAAATTCACAGCCTCTGTCTCCTGGTGTTTGTGGTTGACAAAAGACCCAGCCCACCTTCGAAGAACGCAGCCCTTGAATTTAGACACAGAGTCCCTTCACCAATATTCCTTGCTTTGTTTTTTTTATTATTTTTTTAGTGGTGAACATGGTATATGTAGTAAAATTATTTACTTTTCAACTATACATAAGTTTTTTTTAGTAAAAAAGAGATTTTACAGCTAGCATAAGACACATCTACACAGCAGCTACATCAAATCCCTGTCAAAGTGTGAGCTTTTATTCTCTGATCTTCAGGTGCGGTCCTGATTTTTCTTCCTGGATATGATGAAATTGTGTCCCTCAGGGACCTCATCTTGTATGACGATAAGAGATTCTCCTCACAACATGAGAGGTAACTATTATAAAACTGGAACTTTCTATAGAATGATGAAGGTTTTTGATGAAGTTTGGGTTTTGTGAATGGCAGAAATATACAGCGTGAGTCAAAAGTTGTAGGGCACCCTTTTATTTCAGAACGAAAAGAGATGACATATCTGAATACCCTGGCAAGTAATGTGTGAGGGGGCTTATCTTTTAGGCCATGTCCTGAACATGGCTGCTGCCTTGAAAGCTGCCATATATATTAGGGGTGCAATAATACATGTACCCGGATCTAACCGAACCGTATCGAACAGTGCTGTATCGAACAATACAGATTTTAAAAATTTACTCTATCAGCTTGTCTTCTGAAGATGCTCTGTGTTAAAGGATCAGTGGATCTGTGTTCAACTACTCCACCTAGGCTGCATTTTTGAGCGCAACTCAAGAAACTTGCTGTTTCAGCAACATTTAACCAAACAACTGTACTTTTGAGGTTAAGTAAATGTTCATAATTAATATAAATAAATTACAAGTTAAAAAGAGCATGGAAATTTCTCTTTTTTATATTGAAAAAATATCGAACCGTGAGACTAAAGTATCGAACCGAACCGTGAATTTCCTGTATCGTTGCACCCCTAATTACGGTTCGGTTCGATACTTTAGTCTCACGGTTCGATATTTCTTCGATACAAATAACAGAAATTTCCATGCCCCTTTTAACTTGTAATTTATTTATATTAATTATGAACATTTACTTAACCTCAAAAGTACAGTTGTTTGGTTAAATGTTGCTGAAACAGCAAGTTTCTTGAG
>NW_013952417.1:239797-247820 GCF_001266775.1 Austrofundulus limnaeus | reverse complement strand
GTCCCCTTACCTGTTACTTGCCAGGGTATTCAGATGTGTCATTTGTTCTATTTGTTTTTGAAATAAGTGTCCTTTGATCTTTGACTCATCATGTAGAGTAGCCATCACTAAACCTATGCTGAATAGTAATCTTATTATTCTGCTAGAATTGAAACGATTCTCTTAAAGTTAATATATTTTCTTCTTTTCCACTATATTTTTTTGTATACGGTAATTTTAATTTCTCTGAAATTCTCTAAGTTGAATTGAGTGCAAAGTTAGAACTTTGCAACGTTTAGGATGATGGGATTTTCTGATGTGTGTTGTCTCTCAGTTACCAGGTATTCACACTACATTCAGACATGCAGACTATGGATCAGAAAAGAGCAATGAAACCCACTCCCCCTGGTGTCAGGAAGATCGTAAGCCATATTTTGTGTTTCACTTGGTCTTTTTTCCACATGCGTAATGGAAGGTGGCAAATCACGTTTTATAGTTTTATATCTTCAAGGAAAACCCTGATTTAATATAAGTATATACAGTATAATAAACATAAATAAATGTAACTGCTCAGATTGTTTACACTTTCACATTAAATATCTCTTTACGTACTCTGTGTTTACAGTAAATTAAACAACATGTACAATACAATGTATGAATGAATATGGACATAAAAAATGTTTTCAAAATGAATTTTACTTTTTTGTCATTTCAGATTCTTTCCACTAACATTGCTGAAACAAGCATCACCATCAATGATGTGGTTTTTGTTATTGATTCAGGAAAAGTCAAAGAGGTGCTGTCTCAGAAAATGGCATGAAGTCTTACAATAAAATAACTTTACACACATAGCTGACCCATCACATCAAACTGAGGATTAAATCAAATTTGGCCCAAATGACCTAAGTAGATTTTCAGGTTAATGCTTTTTAAGCTACATTTTGATACCTGGATCCTCTTGATATCATGAGCGGCTTCAGAGATATGGCCTAATTGGTCTTATTAATCGCAATAATACTTTAATATTCGTTCTGAACCCAATTTTGGTATTATTCTAATGAGGAGTTATGTATGTCATTCTAAAGAGAAAGCTTCAAATAGTATTTGGAAATTAAGATTTCCCAGAGAGAAATAAAAAAAAAAACTTTGCTAATTTGCAGAAAAAATATCAAATATTTAAGGCATTGTTGCTCAAAATCAGTTTCTAAGTTGTACAGCTCAAAAAGTGCTTAGAAAAATATTTAATATAATATTTCAGACAGTTTATTCAGATGGTACTTTGATAAGATGATTAATTATATTTTGACAAAACGCTATTATTGAAAATGTTTTAATCACAAACACCATTCTGCCTATTTCTCCACATCCCACTTTGACACTTAATCTTTGGTTTGATGTGATGGATCAGGTCTCACTTTACTGAAATAGTTTTGATTTCTGCAGAAGTCCTTTGATACGTTCAGTCGTGTTTCCATGTTAAAAACAGTTTGGGTCTCCAAAGCCAGCGTTCTGCAAAGAAAAGGAAGGTGAGCTCCACAATTATTTACTGCAAGCTTTTGTCTTAGTTGTTGTAATAAAAAGTACCTCCAGTGATGTACCAGTATTATAAACCAAAGCAAATGAACTTCTTTCAGTCTATTTATTTATTATATTAGTATATTATATTATATTTATTTATTTATAAATAAATATAATATATTTTTATTTACATCTATGATAGTCAAGAAAACACCAGATAAAATGCAAAAAAGAATCTTCATTTGCATAGTTGTAGGATTGTATTTAAATGTGGAAACTGTTCCAAAGTATGTTTTGTGTTATGGGACTGTTAGACTCATTATTGTTGTCAATGACAGTTTTTACACAGTGGTTTTGTTGTGGGAATATTTTTCCATTATAGTTTTAGTCCACTACAGAATGTGTTTTGTAAAGATGACGGCCTGAGTGTTTTGTTTCTCGACAGAGCCGGGCGATGTCAGCCTGGGATCTGTTTCCACCTCTTCAGTCAGCTCAGGTTTAATAACATGCTGGAGTTCCAGGTTCCACAGCTGCTGCGAATGCCACTGCAGGTACAGATACATCGTTTCACCTTTTATTTTTTTTTCACAAAATAACAGTAGTTATACATTATTTATACTTTCTATAATTTAATTGTAATGCAAAGTCATGAAAAATTCTATTTAGTTGTCTGCCTGAGTGAAGCAGGTGATCCTCTGCACGAAGTAAAAAGTACACACACAGTTGTTTCTTGTTTTTAACTACATTATTTGATGAAATCAAAATGAATATCTGACTGATTAAATACATTTTTCATGATCATTAATTACTTTAGCTTTGTTTAAATATAATGACCAAGTGGTGCTTTCAGAAACTTTCATAAATCTAACATGCTACTTAATTAAGATGCAAACACCGTTGGACATTAGCTACAAAATACCACAGCTACATTTAATAATTTCCATGTCCAGACCAAGAACTGTCTCTCCTAACTCCTCTAACTACATGAGGGAATGAATGTTGAACTGAAAGTGCTGATCAGTGCAGCTAGTTTCACCACAGGCTTCAGTGAGACTAAATTTAGTTCTGTAAATACGTTAAAAATTAACTCTTATTGGTGTTGTTTTCTTTTTGAGTTTGGTTGATGTTATTTGGTAAAAAAAAAAAAAGTATTAAAAATAGTATTGCCTATTGAGTAGTAATAACTTCTGTTCTGTAGTCAAAACTTACAAGCATATGTTCTCTGCATATCTAGAGAATCTTATTTCTACTGCTTTTGACTAACCATCTTCTCAGCTTTGTGCAATGGAAACCAAAAAAAAAGTCAAATGTATAATATTAATTTATGCTTTGTAAATAATACAAAAACTTAAGGCAAAACCAGCTTGTAATATTTAATAATTTGTACTAAATTCATGATTCAGCAGTGCTACATTCTCTGTATAACAATATGCTACAGAAGCTAATATCTGCTAGCAAATTCAATAATTAACAGCAATTACAATAAGTTTATTTTAATTTTAAAATGTTACATCATTACTTTCAGTTCTGGTCAGATCACATCCACATTGATATAATTAAGATAAAATCTGCTTACTTGTGATATTAAACTTATTTTCCCTTTTTCTCTTTGGTTGGTACATCTGTAACATACAGCTTTCAAGCATTTTTATATACAGTAGATAGCTTATACATTGAAATATTTTAGTATTGTTATTAATATTATCATTAATAGTTTTTAAGATTTTGAAATAATCATCCGTTACTTTTGGCTATTTTGCCAGTATCGACAATATTTCTAGATCCAAACCCTTCCTGGTTATGGGTTAAGGTGCACTCTTTCTGTATTATAGAATCTTTGTTGACTCATAAATATTGTTATTTTGTGTTTCTCACTGTCAGCCGTGGCAAAAACTATAAACAGCATTAAGTAATGTGAAATCATGAGAAGTAAATCTTTTATTTGCAGTTAATAAACAGTCTTGTTATATTTCGTGTTTGTCAGGAACTTTGTCTGCAGACCAAGCTGCTCGCTCCTTCCTCCTCTCCTGTTGCTGAATTTTTGTCTAAAGCTCCACAACCACCTCCAAAACATGTGATCCAGAGTGCTGTGCAAATGTTAAAGGTAGCATTTCATTTCTCATAAAACATTTTAGCAGGATATTGTAAATTATATGTGGACACTCACAATCATTTTTGTAGACAATAGATGCTCTGGACCAGAACGAAGACCTGACCGATCTGGGGTACCACCTTGCTGATCTACCCATAGAGCCCCATCTTGGCAAGATGGTTCTGTGTGCAGTCATGCTGAAGTGTCTTGACCCCATTCTCACTATTGCCTGCACTCTGGCCTACCGGGACCCTTTTATTCTCCCCTCTGAGGGCTCTCAGAAAAAAGCAGCTCTACAGTGCCGCAAACGGTTCTCGTCCAACACCTTCAGTGACCACATGGCCCTGCTCAGAGCTTTCCAGGTATGTGAAAGTTGACATGCGTGTTGTTACCGTCATGTACACTTTAAAGAATTCATCATTCAACACCAGCATTATTCAGAGGTCTATAAAGTCCTTGACAGAAATAACTTAAGTAAATGTAAAAATGTCTTAAAAGAAAATTACTTTTATAAATGAATTTCATTACTAATGAAATATTCAAGTAAAAGCCATAAAACTGCTAATTATAAGTAGAAAAGTAAAAGTACTTTTGCACACTCTAAGAAAGGAAGTGTTGAATTAATTTCAACCAAACTGGTTCCAGTAACCAGAGTTGAATAAATTGTTTTACATTTACTCAACACAGTTTAGTGGAAAGAGTTGACATAACATTAAATAAATTCAACACTTTTTCTTTTATTGCACATTTACAAATTTTTTCATGATGAGTTTGGTATTGATATTTAAATTTGTAGTGTGTTAAATTCTAATGTAAACAGGTTAAGTATCGTTTTTATATTTTGAATGTGACAAAATAAAAGTAAAAGTTTGATTGAAAAATGCTTTGTAATATTACAAATCCACAAAAAATATGTCCTGATGCATCTCAGTAATCCAGGTAGAAAAAAATCAAAAAGAAAAAATAAGTAGGTCCTCTGGATGGGTTCTTCTTTAGTGAAACGTTTCGTCTCTCGTCCAAGAGACTTCTTCAGTCTGATGAGTTTCAGGTGAACTCAGCCTTAATAAGCACTGCCTCCACATGGTGGACAAACAGGTTAGGCACATGCAAAAGAGGGCCATCACCTAACAATAGGCTTGATTAGCTCTATTGTTCATATTGTTCATGCTGAGTCATACCCATAGTATGACTCAGCCCCCTGTGAGCAAAATGTGTGAAACAGGGCCCCAACGATACCCAACACAAATAGGGAAAGAGAGACAAAAACAAGGGGATGTCGAGCCCCGCCTTCATTCACTACATACACATAACACGATACCAAATAACCACAGCAGAAGCATCCAAACCAATAAGTCAGGTGATGGGGCACATGACCCTCTATGAACAATAGAGCTAATCAAGCCTATTGTTAGTTGATGGCTCTCTTTTGCATGTGACTAACCTGTTTGTCCATGTGGAGGCAGTGCTTATAAGGCTGAGTTCACCTGAAACTCATCAGATTGAAGAAGTCTCTTGGAGGAGAGACGAAACATTTCACTAAAGAAGAACCCATCCAGAGGACCTACTTAATTTTTCTTTTTGATCCACAAAAAATACTTGAGTACTGTAACTAAGTAATTATACTTAGTCACTATGCAACTCTATTATTGCAAACTCAATTGAAACACATAAACACCTCTTTTGTATTAAAACAGGTTAACAAATTGAAACTCTTCCAACAGGGTTGAATAAGGTTTGTTGTTACATGTAGGTGTAATGTTTTATTATTTATTGTTACAGGCGTGGCAGAAGGCCCGTAGTGATGGTTGGGAGAGATCTTTCTGTGAGAAAAACTTCCTGTCCCAAGCTACTATGGACATGATTCTTGGCATGAGGACACAACTCTTGGGACAACTCCGTGCTATTGGTCAGTTCTCGTTTCATTTTATTTACATTTTATTTTCCCTCCACCAAGTGTAACCTAAGCCAAAATGCAAGAAGAAATTGCAGAGCTAATTTTTGGTTTAGCGCTGTCCACCACTGTTAATAAGTGATTAGAACTCAGATCTCAGAGTTCTCAGTTTTAAAACATTCTGGAACTCTCTGTGTGACTCTAGCATGACTGGAAGCGTGGACAGTTTGTCTCTGTCTGTGTCCCTGTGGTGGACTGGAGACCTGTCCAGGTGTCCTTGTGATGGACTGGAGACCTGTCCAGGTGTTCCCTGCTTTCACCCAAAGGCTGCTGAGACAGACTCCAGCTCCCACCCTTAGTCTGATTAGGAAGAAGGTCAGAATGGATGTAGGATTTTTTTACAGCATGAAGCTGATATTTAAACATAAAACAGCATTTGGTTTTCGCTAATCTGAATCAGTAACAATTGAAATTCAGTGTATTTTGTAAATCTATTTGACATTTTTGTAGAAATGAACACATTTGTAATTTTCAAAATACAATACTTTTTAATTAAATACTAACTAATATTTTTTAAAGAAACTATAAAATATAAAATCTTCAAATCACATCCTCTGCACTAATCATTATCTTTGTAAAACCTCAGAACAACTCTATCAGTAATATAATAAAAAAAATAAAACTATAAGAAGAGACTTTTTACTAATCACTGAAAATAATGTTTTGCTGCTGTGGGAGATAAAGCTATAATATCTGTGTCCTAAAGGGTTAATGTTCAGGGGAGGGAGGGGCTACTTGTGTGAGTGGAGAGACGAGCCCCGCTGCCTGCAGCCGGCTGGGACAGAGAGACGACAAAGGAGTGTTTTTCTGTCAGTCCAGCGAGTTGCAGCTGCCCATTTTTAAACATATTGTTGAGCTCTAAAGAGTTTTTAGATGACTATGACTGCTTTTTTGCACGCTGAGAGTCACTACGATAGCTTTTTAGCTTTGCTAATTCAGCACATTCTCTGCGGGTCGACGTCCGCTCTGAGTAAACAAACGAAGCTTCACCTGGCGGGAAGGAATGTAAGGCTTATAATGAGCTGCGGGAAACCCTGATTAGGATTGGTCTGATAAGTAAAATTGGGCTGATATTAACATCTAATATTGATTTCCCACTTTTTAGCTTTGTGTTTCTGTTTGGGAGGGGAGATGGTTGGTCAAGTGGGATCTGTTTGATCATGATAGTGTTAGTGATGCTTTGCAAGAAGTAGAGAGCCATGTCAGCCTTCTGGTTGTTTTTTTACGGTATCAAAAAAGACACAAGTGTATTTGTGCATATGTGTATATAAATATTTGTTTGTTTGTGTAATTTCAGTAAATATCAGCTAGAACAGCAATAATAACGGATAATGATATTGGCTGAAATCAGTGCATCCCTAGTAAAGAGTTAAATCTGATACAGGCGAGGGAGTGATAGTTAGTGCAACTTTATTCAGTTTTGCTGAATGGATGATTAAAACCTTTTTTCGTTTCTCAGGTTTTGTGCGGGCTCGCGGGGGCAGTGACATCCGTGACGTGAATCTGAACTCTGAAAACTGGGCCATGGTAAAGGCGGCGCTGGTGGCCGGCATGTATCCAAACATGATCCATGTCAACAAGGAGACCTCCCTGCTCTCCAGTAACAGAGAAAAGAAAGTTCTCTTCCATCCGACGTGTGTTCTGAGCCAACTTCAGGTAAAGGAGGTGGGCGGGAAATCCATTTCACAAACATTTGACCACACTCACTGCTGCTCTCACCTACGTGTGCTGCATTTTCATCTGTAAATATGGAAATGTGAGATTGTGTGATAAAGCCAGTGGTAAATGTGGAAGTCGGACCAAAATGAACTAGAAACAGTTGAAACTGCATCACTTCTGATTTCAAAATAAAATTCACTTGTTTTTTGTGTATCCATATGCTGCCCTCTGCATCCCTCACAGAATGATGCACTTTAACAGCTTATGTGTGTAAATTTTTCCATATATTTATTAATACAGCTACGATTACAAAAGAATTAATCTGTCTTTGGTGAATTACTTTGAAAATATGGGCGTTATGCTCGTTTCTAGAACTAGAACTAGAAGAACTTTAACTTTGCAGAGTTTCCCCAAAGATTTTTTTTAACCGTGGTAGTGACCTCTCATGTGGGGGTTTGACAAAATCTGGTTGCCCTCAAAACATTTTGGTTGTCCAAAAAATATCTCAATAAAATCATAATTTAATAAGTAGGCTATATTGTTCTGTATACAAAGTGTAATATATACAAATGTTCTCAGTCAGCAGGTTGACAGTTTTAGGAGCTGCTTGAGGAGAACTTCCTCGTTCTCCTCCTCATCCTCTTCTTTGAATTAGAGATCAAAAATCTACATCCAACATCCATTAGCTTTCTGCTTACAGGTCAAACATTTTTATTTAAATAGGAGTACACTGTGTACTTATTAAAAGTTACAGTTTAGTGTTCTTAGGACTGAAGACTTTCTGAGGAAAGACGTTTTTAACCATCTTTTCTATAATTTTAGTG
>NW_013952417.1:233669-239502 GCF_001266775.1 Austrofundulus limnaeus | reverse complement strand
TGATTAACTACAATCATTTGAAGCTGACTCAGAGAACTCTGTGATTTTAGAAAAAATAAAAGTCAAATGTAGACACGTCTTTAAAAGACCCTCCTCCTCCCCACCACCCCATGCAGCTGCAGTCAGCACACTCCCACCCCATCTGCGTGATTAATACTGATTTTTTGCGCAAACTACAAATTTTGGACGCTCATTAAACGCATTAAACGTCTGAAGGGGTTGACATGTATGAACTTAATCCCGGGCTGGTCGGAGCCGAGCTGCAGGTGGACATGTTCGCTGCACCTCACTTTAAAAACAGTCAGCTGATCCGTCCAGTTTTGTTGCGCTCGTGACGTGAACACACAGGGGGAAATGCTGTGAAGTGCTTTTAGAAATATAATAAATATAAAATACGACATAATCCTCGGTGGAAAATAGTCCAGGAGACGTGTGCGTTCCCAAGAGGTGTTCACCTGCAGCTGAGTGAAGCTGACCCCCCACCCACAGAGAAAGGGGGAAAAAGGCAGTAATTATTGATAAGGTAGTAAGCATGCTGTGGCTTCACCTGTCACATTTTATTTTAAAGAAAGAAAAAGTAGCTTACAAAGCTGTCGCATCGGTGCTACGTGCAGCAGAGCTGCGCGTCTAATCTCACACACGTCTTCCTATCTTTGTGGGGACCACACACAGCTCTCAGCCTCACTCTGCGCTGTTTTTTCCCCCAAGTTTGGCGAGAGGTGGATATGGAGGGTCGCAAAAAAATAGCTCTCGACTTGACCTGGCCTTATTTAAATAAAAATGACTACATGCCGTGAAATTCTTAGAGGGGCGGCTGTCTTGTTGGCGGGGGGCCGCCCCGCCTGTATAATGGTAGAGGAAACACTGCCAGCAGCAAAGCAAACATGATAGTTGATGATATTTTAAAAGTGCCAGAAATACCAGCAGAAACTGCTTGGTCAACCAAACCAGTGTAAAACAAGAACACCAAGAAAAACTTTAGAGCCACTTTTTTGGTCCATAAATAAAAAAAATAATTTTCTGTTTGTTTGGTCAGTGGCACTTCTTATACATACAACTAAAAATAGGAACACAATGTGTGTTATTTATTACAGGCTGCTTCAAACAAAATGCCTAAATCCTAATTCAGAATATCCAGAGTTGTAAAGTAACTAAGTACAAATACTTTGTTACTGTACTTAAGTAGAAATTTAGGTTATATGTACTTTACTTGAGTAATTATTTTTCTGCATACTTTTTACTTCTACTCCTTACATTTTTACACAGTTATCTGTACTTTCTACTCCTTATATTTTTTATAAAAAGTAAGAAGTAGAAAGTCGTTACTCCTATTTCATTTCAGCTTGTTATTGTTTAAAAACTCTTATCCTGATAAACTGTGCCTCCTGGATCGAGTGAATTTAATTGTGGTTGGATGAGAAGTATAAATATATATCATGCTGATACTGTATTTAGTTTGGATACAGTTAGTCAAAGCTGCACGCCTTTAGAAAAAATATTTTTTGAATAGGTCGCCTCTCAATAAATGTATTTTGGAAAATCTAGCCACTCATTTTTACTCCATGCTTTTACTTTTATTACTTAAGTACATTTTATTTCAGAAATTTACTTTTGATACTTAAGTACAAAATAAATCAGATACTTTTAAGACTTTTACTCAAGTAATATTCTTAGAGGAGACTTTAACTTTTACCAAAGTCATATTATGATAAGATACTTGTACTTTTACTCAAGTATCACTTTCAGGTACTTCATACAAGACAATATATTTTCTGTCACTGTTCATCCTTCGAGTTTAGAACTTGTTTGAAAAGCTCTTGGGTTAGAGGTTTACACTAAAAACAACTTACACAGCTTCTCTTTAATCACTATTTGATTATTTTCGATTAGACAACAACTTTGATCAAAATAGATTGTTTGATCACTTTGTCACATATTTTTTTTATGATTTAAAAACAGAAAAAATGGAAAATATTTTAGATGTGTGTTTTTGTGTTTTGGGTGTTTAGAACGGCTCTGCCAAATCAGCCCCAGCTCTCCCCACAGAGTGGCTGATCTACGATGAGATGAGCAGAGGTCACAGGATGGCGAGTGTGCGCTGTTGTACCCTGGTGACTTCCATCACGGTGGCCATATTTGCTGGTTCTACCAAATCTATCTGTTCCGGCCTGCATGAACCAGCTGAACAGAGAATGAATGGTAAGAAAAATAAGCAAGTCTCTGTATAAACATCTGTTTTAGCTCAACAACTACTACTGCCAAATTAACACTTTATATAAATGCAGTCAATTAATCAATGAAGCAACATTTGCTTATTTGTAGCTAGGGCTGGGCGATATGGCCTAAAATCAATATCACGATATATTGACCAGTTCACCTCGATAACAATAAATGCAAGATAACTCTTACCACCCACCACACACACAAGTACACGGTATAATATAATCATAACACTTATTTACCGTTATTTTACCAGACAAGTCCCAATGAGATCTCAGATCCCTTTTTCAAGGGCGGCCTGGAACTGAAGGCAACCTATTGTACATGTTTTGGGGGGGTGGGGAAAACCGGAGTACCTGGAGAAAAACGACGCGAGCACGAGGAGAACTTGTAAACTCCGCACAGAAAGATCCCAGGTCCGAACCGGGGATTGAGCCCAGGACCTTCTTGCTGTGGAGCGTCGGTGCTAACCACTGAGCCGTCGTGCTGCCTTTTTAACATTATACACCAGGAGTCCCCACCCCCCGGACTCCGGTCCGAATCCGGACCCTGAGACGATTTTGTCCGGACCGCAAAGCATTTTGTAATTTACTACATTTATTTTACATTTTATTCTGGCCAACAGCAGCGCCTGACTTTTGAACAGACGCAGCAAGCAGCTATATGCGGGTCTTGGGGGTCCTAACAAGGGTTGCTAAGCTCGGGCGCGCTCAGACACAGCTAGCTAGTTGGCGGTACATGACTTGATGATGCACAGACGAGTAAGTAAAAGAAGATGGCTTTGTCAAAAATACGTAAAGTGGACTATGAAAATCGCTCATTCAAAGATGAATGGACGGAAGCATACGCTTTCATTTTACCCCCGTCAAGTCTACGGCCAGTCTGCCTCATATGTTCTGAATCCYTCGGTCTCATAAAGAGCGGAAATCTAAAYCGYCATTATGAAACAAAACATAAGAACTTCAACCAAAGCTATCCACCTGGTTCTGACYGTAGGAGAAGGAGAATAAATGAACTGCAGGGACAGTATGAGCGAGCTACACGGCTGATAACACAGTCACTTACAGCACAACAACGAGCATACGAGTGTTCACTGCGAGTACAGTGGATTTTAGGAAAACACAAAAAGCCTTTCACAGACTCTGAAATGATCAAAGAGTGCATGGAAGCTGTGGCAGAAACCCTTATAGATGGATAAGAAGGACAACAACTTAAAGAAAAGGTCAAACAAATACCAATGTCAGCCACAAGCACAACAAGGAGAGCAGAGTTATTATCCCAGGATGTACAGAACCAGCTCGACGGTTCCATTCAAAGTGCTCCCTGCATAGCGTTGGCAGCTGATGAATCAACAGATGTTAATGACAATGCCCAGCTTTTGGTATATGTCAGATTCTATCACGAAGAGAGTAAAAGTTTAGTGGAGGATGTTTTGGGCATTACATCATTAAAAACCCACACCAGAGAAGACATTTACTCAGCAATAAAAGAAATGTTAACTACAAGAGGGATCAATCTGAACAGTGTTGTCTCTATTACCACTGGTGGTGCACCTTCAATGATAGGGTGAGAAAAAGGAGCAGTTTCTCAACTAAAAGAGAACAACCCAGACTTATTATCATATCACTGTATTATCCACCTGTCTGTTCTGTGCTCATCACTCTCAGAGGAGTATGGAGTGGTAATGAATACAGTCACTAAACTTGTTAACTTTCTCCGTGCTTCTTCATCTCATCAGCACCGCCTGCTTTGTGAGTTTTTAAAAGAAGTGAATGCAGATGCCAATGACTTGCTCTTGCACTCCAATGGTAGATGGCTAAGCAAAGGCCGAGTGCTGGCACGCTTCTGGGGGCTACGACATGAAATCAAACAGTTTTTGTCCCAACAACAAAGTCACAAGGCCAGTGAGTTCTTGCAGTTTCTGGAGGACAAGAACAACATGGAGAAAATCGCTTTTCTTGCAGACATTACAGCACACCTCAATGACCTCAACTTGAGATTACAAGGAAAGAACAATTCTGTGTGTGACTTGATAACAGATGTCAAGTCTTTTCAGAGAAAACTCGACATTCTGAAACAGGATCTCCAGCAGGACTGTACACATTTTCCCTCACTAAAGGAAATCCAGGGTGCTGCTAATATTAACTCACAAGATGCTTTTGTACAAAAACTGATTGAAAACTTCAAAGATCACTTTGATGGCTTCGTTTTGGAAGATCAGCTCCACCTTTTCGTAAAGAATCCCTCTCTACTGAAAAATGTCATCACATTCACACAGGAGGCCACACATGTCTACAAATGGGTGGATGTGGGTTCTCTGCAAATGGAACTTATAGATTTGCAAGCTGATGTACTGTTAAGAGCAATATGAAGCTTCTGATCATACTACCTTCTGGATCCAGACTGTGCCAAAGACTAAGTTTCCAGGACTTACCAAAGTGGCAGTGTTTACCCTAACCATGTTTGGATCCACATACAGTTGTGAGTCAGCCTTCTCAACTCTTAACATGATTAAAAACAAATTTCGCTCACAACTGACTAATGAACATCTGCATGCATGTTTAAGAATTGCCTTGACCCCGTTCCAGCCAAAATTTAAGATGCTGGCTGCAAATGTTCATGCAAATTTCTCCCACTGAAGTGAGAGCCATAACTGTTGTGCACCATGTTTTAAGTTGCATTGTGCTGACTCTTGAGTTTGTCAAAAATATGTATTAATATTTACAGCACAGTTATCATTCACTAAATGTTGCTTGGGTTTTTACGTGAATTGTTTTCACCTTTATGATGGTTTGTGTGCAATAGATGTTGCGAAGGTTATTGCCAATATGTAATGTTATTTTTTTGTGTAACGTTGGTACTTAAATTGTGTTGCACTTTTCTGTTCAGCAGATGATTTGATGAGCATATGAATGATTATTCAGTAGCTAAAAAAAACAGTTGTCAGTCTTCTCAACTGTTATGATTAAAAACACATTCCTCTCACAACTGACAAATATCTGCATGCGTATGTAAGAATTGTCTTGACCCAATTCCAGCCAAAGTTTAAGATGCTGGCTGCAAATGTCCATGCAAATATCTTCCACTGAAGTGAGAACCATGACTGTTGTGCAATGTTTAAGTTAAGTTTGTAACAAATGTTTACAGCCCAGTGTTCAGCACCTTAATGATGGTTTGCATGCAATATGTTGGAAAGATTGTTGCATATAGGTAATGTTATTGTTTGTTTTATATATTTTTTAATTGGATTGCACTTTTCTGTTCATCAGATGATTTAGTGGGCATATGAATGATTGATTATTAGCTTAAAAATTATACTAGTAATTAAAAGTTAAATAAAAATGAAATATGAAAAATGTTTTGATGACTTGAGTCAGATATAATCATACAATTATTTAACCATCTCCATAACTTTTCAGTGCAAACACATTGTGTATGTACAGTGAGTAAAATAAGTATTGAACACGTCAACATTTTTCTCAGTAAATATATTACTAGAGATGTTTGTAACAACCCAAGTGATCCATACATACAAAGAAATCAAACCACAAATGTCCAGAAATGAAGTTATTTGAAATAATGTGGAATGGCACAGGGAAAAAGTATTGAACAC
>NW_013952417.1:229022-231289 GCF_001266775.1 Austrofundulus limnaeus | reverse complement strand
CTGGTGAAAATTTCATGTCATTAGCACCTCTAGTAATATATTTACTGAGAAAAATGGTGACGTGTTCAATACTTATTTTACCCGCTGTATGTACTATAACTTTATATTTTTTAAAATATACCAAATAGGTCTTTTGTACTTCACAAAATAACTTACGTTTTATGTTAAACATAATCTTTGTGAAAGAAATAGTTATTTTAATAGATAAATCACTGAGAGTTTCCTTGGCTTAATCGTTATCGGCTAAATACCACAATTAATCGTGATTAATTTTTTTGCCAGTATTGCCCAACCCTACTGTCTACCAGGATGATAAAGATGAAACATGGCTGGACATTTCAGCAAGACAATGAGCCCAAACACAAAGCCAAGGAAACTCTGTGATTTATCTATTAAAATAACTATTTCTTTCAAAAAGATTATATTATTTAGAGAGCTCATATAATCATCTAATACTATTTATTCTTCATATTTGACCATTTATTGAATCACAGAGCAGTTCAGTCACAGTATGGTTCTAAATATAAGATAAGCTACAAAAAATAAACTACAAAATGAACATAAGGTTTTTTTGTTTTTGCGGGTTGAGGGGCGGGGTGCCTAACGCTAAGCGGAGACTCGTCTTTTCTATGCTGGAGCAAAGTGTTCATCTAGTTAATATTTTGGAAGAGCAGCGGCTCTCACAGAACTCAGCCTGTGTGCACCTCGGCCCGTAACAGCGCTGTCGAAGAGAGGAGTTTGGTCACACGAGCAACGTTGGACATATATGTTAGATAACGAAGCTCTGAACACATAAACTTATAGTCTGTTAGATTTTAGATACCAGCGTCTCTGGTATATTGGGAGCGAAGTGGGGAGGACGGGGTTTTCTCGCTCAGGACAGGAGCTGAAGTTTGACCGGTGTTTAGACTGCTGCACCGAGTCGACATCAGAAAGACCCACCCTGCTCTGCTCTGATTGGATAAAGCTGTGGGGTGCGTTTGATTTGTTGAAAGCAGCGTCTGTTTAAACATGTATAAGACTGGGCTGCCCAGTTTTGTTGCGGTCTCGCAACAGAAAACAAGCAGGTTCTCCGTCATGGGCAGAATGACGTCAGTCAGGAAATTAGTATATCGTGATATTATTTATTTTACCGGGCAAGTATTTTTTTACTGGTATTATCGTGAACGATATGATATGGCCCAGCCCTATTTGTAGCAATGATGTATGATTGCGTAAGTGCATTATACTGCAGAAGTTGGACTGATTAGTGCAGTAAGATCCGGGGATTACAACATGGTGACCCCACCAGGACCACATCATCTGCAAACAGCAGTGATGGAATTGTGAGGTCACTGAACAAGACTTCTTCTGCCTCGCTGCACTGAAAAATTCTCTCTGTAAAAGTTATGAACAGAATCAGTGGTGGATTCTGTTCATATACAGTATTTTTAGAGTCCAACTCTTAACCTGATAGGGCAGGGCTCTAGAGTGCGACTAATTTGGTTGCAAATGCGACCTTATTTTTTAAAAGTGCGCCTTAAAAACATTTCCAGTCGCACTGGTGCACCCAGTCGTTCCAGGAGGGGGGAGGGGTGTGGTTGCCCGCTGGAACAAAAAGTCTCAATGTCCCGTAATAACACTATCTAGCAGTGTGAACACAGCGCTCCGCTCTACACCCTGCACGCATATACACACGCTTGTTTTTCTATCCTCGTGAGGGCTTTCCTTCCCCTCCGTGAAGCAAAAACATGCGCACGCACACAGGCTCTGGCGCGCAGTGAATCAACCGTGTGTTTTTTTTGTTTTGTTTTGTTTTCCAAACCAGAGTCGGAAAAACTTTTCTTTTTTGTTGTTAACTGTGGAAATGATATGTGGATGGTTGCTTGCTCTGTCTCTGTAGTAAAGTCTCTGTAGTAAAGTCCATCAGGCTCTCTGCTGGAACGCAGCAGCAGAACATTCCAGCAGCATGACTAAGCTCACCTGTATGGCAAGCTGCTGTTACAAATAACTGGCTTCACCACACTTACGTTCCAGGTTCTGAAAATGGTTTTATGACTACACAGCTTAGTCTTTAAATGAGAGATACTGTACATAAAATTCAACTAATACAAATTAAATTTATGACTTTTTCATGTTGTTATTTCCATTATTTTAAAAAGCTTTTTTTCGTTTAATAAATATTAGTAATATTTCTGTTATTAATCATAATTCTCTGTTCATCAGTCTAGTTTAGTCAAGGCTAAAGATCCTGAAGGCCAAACTACAGGAGTTGCCCATCTGAGGGG
>NW_013952417.1:218059-228943 GCF_001266775.1 Austrofundulus limnaeus | reverse complement strand
ATCTGAGGGGCAGGTGTCTAAAAGACATTTAACCATGAAATATTTAAGATGTTTATAAAATGTTCAGCTTTTAAACATTTGTACTTACAATGTAGAATTTCTTTCATTTTATTTATCTTGATGTTTAAGTTCAAATTTCAAGTCATAGAATCACTTTAAAATTACTTTTCAGTAAGTTATATGTCTACAATTCTGGCTCAAATATAGAACTTTATTTTGCTGGATTGTTAACAAATTATTTGAGTTAATATTGCCTTAATGGACAATGATTTTTAAAAAAGTGAACCATTAAAACGTCAATGTTAAATGTGATATGTTTTCAAATATGGGTGCACCTTAGGGCTGCACAATATATCAAAAATTTATCGTTATCGCAGTAATAGACTGTGCAATATACATATCGCAACAACTGCATAAACTGCAATAAATGGTTGACTCAAAAGTTTGCATCGATGCATTTTGTCATTCAGATGAAAGCTTGAAGTATTTCACCAGTCGAATGAAGCACTTTATGTATTTGGTCAACTGGATGGATCTCTTCATATTTAAAAAGAAAATTCAGGCTGGAATGGAAATTATTAGTTTTTTTAGGTTGTTTTCTTGGCTTTGAACGCAAAGCAGAAAGACATCAACACTACATGCTTATGTATTTGTTCATTTATCGCAAATCATATCATCATCGCGATATTTAGCACTGTTATCGCACATCGCAGGTTTTCCTAATATTGTGCAGCCCTAGTGCACCTGACTTTTGTACTGGTGCACCGAAGGAAAAATGTTAGGTGCACCGGTGCGACCAGTGCAAAAAGTTAGTCTAGAGCCCTGTGGGGTCTGACTTCCTGCCAGCATTGGGAACCAGACTCTCATTGTTTGTTTATGTAGTGAATGGTCAAAGCAATAGACCCCTAATCCCATACTCATGAAGTACCCACCTTAAGCTACCACGGGGAAAACAGTCAAATGCCTTTTTTGTACAGTGGAGTTGATGCTGTTAGGCGGAGGAAGGAATACTTTAAGGACCGGTACAATGCCATTGGTACAGTATTCATTGTTTGGGATGGTCGGTCTATAATCTGAGCTGAAGGTATTTAAAAAAGCAGCAGGGTCTCAGAGGTGGATGAGACCCGTCCTGAGTTCCTCAAGACTCTGGATGTTGCTGGTCTGTATTGGTTGGGGGCCGCACCTGTTTCTCACTGAGTTATAAACATTCTGATGTGTTCTTTTTATGTTTGCTTCACCATTATGGGAATATGTTAACATCCTTAGAGAAGAGAGCAGTTTTTAGATTGGAGAAATGAGTTGTTCTGCTTTCCCTCTAGAGCAACAAGTTCCTGCTTGATTGCACTTTTTATTTCTGATTCAACAAACTGCTTTTGTACCCTCCTGCTCAAGTTTGATCTTTTTCTTCGTTACAGAATAATGTTGTTTTTCATTCTCAAATGTGAAACAATACTGTTTCTCTCAGATGTTTCGTAGTATTTTACGGTTTTTAACTTTTGAAATGTTGACCTGGTTTCTCACTTGCAGACAGTCCTGAGGATGACCTGAGTGACAGTGACACAGAGGACCAGGTGGAGATGAAGCTAGATGACTGGCTTGTCTTCCAGCTGGAAAAACAGGTGTGGAAATATTCAACGCCCAACTTTTAAATTTTATACGTTTTTATTGAAGAATTTACCAACTTTTTTTGACCATCACTGTAAATCTTCTGTGTTTCATGATTTGTAGGTGTGTTTAAATTACACCGGTGTTTAATTAAACTGTCTTAATGATGTTTTCTATTTCATGTTGGCTCTCTTGTTGTCAGGCTGCAGGACTGGTGTCAGAGCTGAGACAGAAGTGGCAAAATTTGTTCATAAAAAGGATCCGTTGTCCCTCCAAACCCTGGTCTCAACAGGATGAGGCCATCATCCAGACCTTAGTGTCTGTATGTGATCTTTTTGTCTTTTGTTTGTAGCGTTCTGTTTGGATAGATTTACTTTGATTAATGGCTAAAGTTCAACCTGGGTTCAAACAGGCACTAGGAGCAGAGGAGCAAGAAGCTGGCCTGCAGCAGCCCATGGGGATTGGTCAGCGGCCCAGGCCCATGTCTTCAGAGGACGGACCGAGGAGCTCCACGAGGAACTTCAAGACCAGTCCCCACCTTCCCACCAACACTGCAAATGACAAGTATGTTCCAATCATTTTCACTTCAAATTAAACATCACTTGGACTCTTTAGCTCCTGTCCAGGTTTTTTTTTTTTTTTCAAACTTTATTCATTTCTTTAAAAATAATAAAATAAATGTATATACAAAAAAAATACAAATCACAAATAAAATGAAAGGTGGCAGAAAGAAGAAAAAATCTTATAGTATCTGCGCCTTTTTCTTCCCAAAATTAAACTTTTAAACAATAATAATCTACAAACAAGAAAAACTAAACAAAAGCATCCTCAAATCCTTAATGAACAACATTTTGTATGAATACATATTAAATTGTTTCATGTTTCTTTAACAAAGTGACTTTTATCATTCTCTTAAACATAAACATTGATCTGGCATTTTTGACATCACGCTCCAGATTGTTCCACAGTCTTATTCCTTATATCGAAGTACACCACTCCCTCAAACTATTTCAAAATCCAGGTTTCACAAACATCTCTACCCCCTTCAGATCATAACAACTTTCTCTCTTAACAAAATTTAATTGGTTTATTAAAGGTAATATTTTACAGGTTATGCATAAGACTCACAAATGTATATTACCTTTAATATACTCACAAATGTATATTAAACGTAATATACATTTGTGAGTCTTATGCATAACCTGTAAAATATTATAATCAACCAACTCATAGAACTTCAATATTTTCATCAGGTTTACATCATTTCTTTCAACAACAGTTTCAGTTTTTAGGGTCTATAACAAGTGTTTACAGCTGAACTGAACATTGGAGAGTTTAAATTAACTGCTAATTCTAACATTTGCTTACATTTCAGTGACACCTCTTCTTTATTTTACGTTCCCACAGGTCTTGTCGAGCGTCCTCTGACCAGCTAAAAAGAAGCAAAGATGAAGCAGCCGTTGCCTCGAGTCAGCTCTCTGACAAGTCTCCTTGCTCCAGTAGCTCCTCCTGCTTGGTGACTCTGCAGCCCCCTGACTCCCACAGTCCCTCCTCATTAGGAAAGGTATTCACTTTGGGCCAAGTATTGTTTATTTAACACCATCACACATTCAGACTCAAACACATCTCATTCTTTACCTTACATGAAGTGGGCTCAGCATTTTATTTGACCATAGTAGAATTGACATGCAGTAAATAATATGTGAATGAAGACATTTAACAGTTGTTGCCATATTTGCATGACTAGTTTTACTAGCTCAGACTTACAGTAATTGTACATGCTAACTAAGCTAAATAAGTATAAAAATCTGTTTCAAAAGTTACATTTTTTTATAGACTGAGTAAATAATGTACTATTGTTTCAAGAAGAATCTATATTGACTCAGATAAAGCTAACTAACAATGACAACACAAAGCACAAAGTTACTAAATCATCTAAAAGTAAACATCTCAACAGATTGTCCAATGCTATCAATAAACTCAGCCTCAGACTCTACAGCAGGGATGTCAAACTCATTTTCACCGAGGGCCACATGAGTTATGGTGGCCCTCGAAGGGCCACTTGTAATGAACTTTGATGTTTCATGTTTAACTTTGACTAAACAGAGTTTTAACACATCCTATTTTAAACACTGATAAGAACTAAGTGTACGACTGACTAAATCTGTAATAAATACAGAAATATTATTAAAAGTAAAACAAAAAAAGTTTTACTCACTCATGAGTTTCTAGTGAGTAGCTGCATTATGGCAGATTTAGTTTATGTTTGATGGTGACTTTAAAGCAGCTTATTTTCAGACATTAATACTGTGCTATCCAACTAAACTGCTCTGTTACTTCAAGCCAACAGCTCAGGGACAGGAATTATTTTAATTTATTTTTATTTCATTTATTTTTATTAAATTAATTTTGTTGCATTTAACCATAAATTTAAAGTTTACCATTGATATAAGAAACAATTTTCATATAAAGTTTAAAAAAATGTTTCTTTTTTTCGGTGGGGTGGGGGGGGTCCCCCCTGGCGGGCCACACGGGAGTCACCTGCGGGCCACATTTGGCCCGCGGGCCTTGTGTTTGACACATGTGCTCTACAGGCCTCAATTAGTAAATTATAAGTATAATTCCATGACAGTACAGATTAAGGTTTACTAAGATCAGACGTGTTACATTATTTACTGACATGTCACTTTAGTTAACACCTCATCGAATCATACAATAACAAGAAGTGGAAGTGTGGGGAGTTTTAATAGTTTGGTTTAATTGTCCTCTTGTTCCCTGCAGGCCCTAAAGTCTGTTTCCCTGCAGCCTGCTCTTTCTTCTGTCCGATACTTTGTTATGAAGAGCAGCAACATCAGAAACATAGAGATTTCTCAGGAGAAAGGGATTTGGTCTACGACACCCCTCAATGAGAGCAAACTCTCCAAGGCCTACCTGGAAAGTAGCCTCATCGTCCTCGTTTTCTCTGTTCAGGGGTCTGGACACTTCCAGGTAACCATGTCTCAGATAATCCTTCATGGACATTTCCTGTTTGTTTTCTGTTTTAATCATTCTTACAGCACCTGAACAGGTCAGCATTATGCCTGAATGAGCAATCTGTTGTGTTTCTGTGATGCTTTTATGCCTTTTTCAACATGGTAAAAGTCTTAATTGTAGCACCAAATAAGCAGACGCATACTGTGTGTTTTTGTCACTGAATTCAGTAATTGGGACTGATTTATCCAGATTCCAAATTAGCTTGTCAAATTCAAAAATAGTATGTGATAAAAATGGACATGTTGCAAATAACAGGTGCAAATGTGGTGTCTAGTGGAGAGGTAATTTCTCACATTTTCCCTCTCTGAACGAGTTCAAAAAAACACAATCACATTAATTAGGAATATTGCCAGTGTGTAATTATTGTAAGATAATTAAAAATATATAAACAGAACCACAGCTGAGATGGACTTTATATTTACTTTTTTAAAGCTGCTAAGCTGTTTTGTTTATATGAAAATGAAATATTATTTTATTACGGTCACACTGCCAGAACAGAGTGGATAACTGTGTCTGAATCGCTGCGCAGCCAGTTTGTGTGTGACCAACCTGTTTGTCCACCATGTGGAGGCAGAGCTTATAAGGCTGAGTTCACCTGAAGGAGAGACGAAACGTTTCATTAAAGAACAACCAGTCCAGAGGACCTACTTATTGGGCCTCATGCAAGAACACGTTCGTATTCTTATCCTAAATTTCTCTTACTTTTGTTCTTACGAAGGGTTCGTACGAACATGTCACGTCAGATTCAACAAACTCTTCTATCTTCAGGAAAAGTGTGTAAATAAGCTGCGTAAATTCCACTTGTTCGTATCCAGCTGCTCGTGCACGCCAGAGGAGATTAGCATAATTACRACCCCAAAAACACCATATAAGGCTTTGTTTCCTACCTCAGATATCAGGAAGTGTCCATTCATGAAAATGACAGCGAAAATTAAAAAGAAGAACTTTACGAGTTCAGAGATTGAAGTCCGTCTGTCAGAGATCCAGAAAKGAAAATCTGTCATTTTTAGCAGGTCAGCTGTGGAATAAAAAGAGCTGCTAAAAGTATAAACAWCTGTGTTAAATCATTTTCATTTATTCAGAAGCCACACCGTTGCGCACCGTACACCTCCCCCCCTCCCCCTGCGTGCTGCGCGGTCACAGGTGGTCTCAGATGCGGGTTTGAAATAAGCATTTTAAAATGTTTTCAAAATAAGTCTGGCACTTTGGAGAAAATCCAGGACTTGATCATGTATCCCCTCTGGCCTGGGAACGTCTCAGAGTCCCCTAGAACGAGCTGGAAGGTGTCGCTGGGGAGAGCGGGGTCTCCTGCTGCCCCCCGCACCTGATGGGGGATAAGCCGGCCGGACGGACAATTTATATTGTTAGTTTAAATTATTACATTTAAAATTATAACTCTAATTCAAGCAGAATAGCCTATTGTCATCATAATTATGGAGTGTGATTTATTTTCAACTCAAAATATCTTCAAACTAACGAAATATAAAGATATTAGTGAAGAAAACCCATCTGGATAACAGCAGACTGACTGCTCGTAAAATATACGACAGGTCTGGACCACTCGTGAATTTTGTTCGTATCTGAAAAAAYTCWTAGAATACGAAAACATTGGTGAATGCCACAAATTCTCCTAAATCACTCGTACGCACAACTTAAGAACAAATTTGTGCGTACGAACGGTTCTTGCATGAGGCCCAGTGTTTCTTTTTGGTTTCTCTGGATAACTGAGATACATCAGGACATTTTGGAGACAAAATTTCCTCTCCTTGAGAGAGGAATTGAAAGGATTGAGAAGATTAGGAATGAGATCATCAGAGGTACAGCACGGGTTGACTGACTGTGAGATAAAGACAGAGGCAGACTGAGAAGGTTTGGACATGTGCAGCAGAGGGACTGTCAGTATTTTGGTAGAAGGATGTTAGAAATGCAGCAGGACAACAAAGAAAGACCAAGGAGGAGATGAATGGATGCAGTTAGAGGACATGTTGGAGTGAGATGGAGGAGGATGACTCACTGTGGCAACATGAGACAAGGGAACAGTCGAAAGGAGAAGGAATTAGAAAAGATCTTACAGTAATAATTCAGCCCAAAGCCATTAATCATGTGTGTGTTGTGTTGTTCTCAGGGCTACGCTCGTATGACATCAGCTGTGAGCCAGGAGAGCTGTCAGGACTGGGGCTTCATGGGGCTCGGAGGAGTTTTCAGTGTCGAGTGGATCCATAAAGAGAGTCTTCCCTTCCACTGCACCCAACACATCCTCAACCCGTGGAACGACAGTAAGAGGGTGCAGATCAGCCGGGATGGACAGGTGAATCCACTCGTTACATTTTACATCCAACAGGTGTGAGTGGACAAACTGGAGTCTATGACAAACGATTCACAGCAACAAAATGTACACGCTGATGTTTCATGGTCTTCATTGTCAGTTCATAGTGGGATTCACTTCACAGCTCACTAAATCTGAATTTGTTCCTTTTGTAAATCCAAATCAAGATTGATTTGGATTTTTTTCATTATAAATGTTTTTGTGTGATGCAGGAGCTGGAGCCGCAGGCAGGCAGCCAGCTGGTGTTTCTGTGGGAGAGAAACTACGGGAAACAGCGACATTAAAGTTGGACTCTTCATGCATCGCTTAGGTGCTGTTCTGTATTACGTTGTGCTGACTAAAAACTGCACCAAAGACAGCACCGTAAAAAAAATGTTATTTTCTTTCAAACGGGGGCTATAGATTCATGTTTTAGTTCTGTCATGTCAACAGTTCTCTGCACCAGGTGAGATGATGCAGTTCCAGCTCAGTTATGTTATACCTCTGAACTTTGTTTTTAACTTGTTCACTTTGTAAGTTCTCATTCAGGTTTTGTACATTTATCTAAATAAGGGTACTTTTTTTCTATAAATGGTGTTTTATGAATAAAAACCTGACTCTTACATTTTAACATGGTTTCAAGTAAAAATTATCTTACAGCAGCTATAAAATTTGGGATGCAGCGTGTCACTAGCAAAACATTTTCTGTTCATAGTGACTGCTGAAATGCTGTTCAGTCGTTCTTTCAATTAATTTTCTGCTTTAATAAAGTGAAATTTAAAAGCTTTTGTTACTGCCCTGGATTTTTTCAGACTGTTGCTTTTGCTGCAGTTTTCAGACATTTCTAGCATTGTCCTCCAAGTGTCTTGAACAGACAGTTTCTTTCAGTTTGGGTTGTCACAGTGGGATTGAGATTAAATAATTTTAAATCAGTCACTTCAGTTGAATGTATCACCATTTCACTCTAAAATCCTCCCAGAGCTTTATACAAGATAACAAATTCAATCCAATCATTTATAAAAACAGTCCACATTGTTTGAATGTCTCCCTAAATACGCCCACTTTTAACCATAAATGGTTCTTCCAAAGCACGTCATGAAAAAAAAACTGCTGAATTAAGACTTGCAGATGATTAATCATGGTGACGAATGAGAAGAAGAAAAAAGGAAATGAATGTTCCAGATATAAATACCAAAGTGTTCAAAGTCATGATGTGCGTGTTACCTTTGGACACCCAGTCACCTTCTGAATCATTCATTCAGTTGTGCAGAAGTGCCACTGCATCCTTCAGTTTTACATTTATCTCACTAAAGTCATGGAATTCCTCAACCTGATATCTTTGTAAAAGAGAAGTTTCAGGTCATGTAAGCAGTGAAGTGACAAACTAACAATATTGATAAAATGAGAAAATAATTTTGCATGAGAAACTGCTTTTTTGTTGATTTGTAAGTTCAAACAGACGTACAGTGAAACTGCAGATTCGCCTGCAGTTTTAACAGCAGCAGCTCCACCTGAACCTCTCCTCCATTCAAACAATCTGGAGGAATTTCATCGTGTTAAAGGAGAAGTGTCCAGTTTCAGTGTTGGATAACGGTCATCTCTGACTCAATTCATCAAGAAGCGTCATTTATTAGTGACTGATAAAACCACTTGTGTAAGCGATTAACTTTGGAACATCTTAGTCAAATGTTTCTAAGTTACACCACAGTCCTCTCTGGACAGAATGTGCTATTAAACAGAAGGAAAAATCATCCAGACTCTTATCAGCACCAGGTCCAAAAACCATGTTCTGTGATAATATGGAGTTTAGGGATTGATCATGTTTGAACATAGAAAGCTGGATCCATAGTGTTTGGACATTACATTTGCAAATGCACAAAGTAATACAAAAAACTGTTCCACCAAGAAAATGAAAAACAAGTATTTCTTTCATTTTTTTAGATTACTTGTCAAATCAAGGCCTGTGGGCCAAATGTGGCCCCTCTGTGGCATTTTATGTGGCCTGCGAGAGATTCAAAGACAGTAAGGCTTAAAAAGCATGTACTGCTTTAAAACTAGCATTGAGCATAAACTACATCTCCCATAATGCATGTTGATTATTTTACCAATGAAATGACAGCCTCAAGTTCAAAAGTAACCGTCAGCAGGCCATACAAAATTTCCATTTCCCTGCATTTTGGCAGGCTACTTGCTGCAGCCCAGTTGTTGCGAAGTGGGAATTTCCCACTTTTAAGTCCTAAATTTAAACTAAATGCCCCTGTAGTGTCTAAAAGTGGGGGCCTCTTCTCAGGAATGCACAGATGTACTATGTCTCTCTTAGACCCCAGCTTCAGAACTCGGCACATGTTACCATATTATGAAAGGAATGCTTAAGGCATACCGTGACAAAATCTATGGTGCATCTGTTGGACTGCACTGTGAAACCTATAAAAAGGCTTGTACGCCCCTACTCTTCGCCTTCGTCTTCATCTTTTTACCTGGTGGTTCATTTGGCTTAGAAGGCCACAATTTGGTTTTTGGCTGTAAATCTCCTGGACTGCAAAATAAAGATTCTTGCTGTTCAACCAGCCTGTTTCAGAGTTTCTCTCTTCAGGAGCAACAACACAGTTTGCAGAGCCGAGAAGACCCGGTTTTTACACCTCACCCCTCCAGTGGGGATTCCCTGTTGGAAAGTGAGAGAGTTCAGAATTCAAGATAGCAGCTATTTATCACAACTCGACAGTGAGTAAAACCTTTACTTTTAATAGTATTTCTGCATTATTTATTTCACACTTAGTCATATTCGTAGTAGTACTTTTCAGTGTTTATAAGAGGTGTTAAAATGCTGTTACTGTGCAGGAAATACCACGTAGAACTCCGTTATTGTTTGTCACTAAATGATGTGCATTCCTTTTGAAATACTAGGTCTTTAACTAATAACTAGGTTGTAATGACCTGTATCATTGCACTGCATCACTCTTATGTCATTTGTGTACTGCATGTTTGTAATATGTTGTACTTTGATGGCTCACCTGGTGAGTGAACAAGCATCAACAAACTTTTTAAAATGAAAGATCAAAAGGTCAGCTTGAATTAGACACTATCCTCGGTTCAGTTTAGACAAAAATTGAAAGTTTTAGTTTGAGGATTTGGGGCCGAGAGGAAGTGATCACGTGGAAGAATAAGACTTATTGTGTGAAGGCTGATTCAGTTTTCACATTTTTTTTCATTCATGGTGTACTTTTGTATACTTTGTGCTTTTCACATAGAAATACATTAAGATGTCATTGCTACTGTGGTTTGTTACATTTATGAGTCACAATGTTTCAGTGAGCAATCTATTTTTTGCAAATATTTGTTTCAAAGGAACATTACGTTCTGAGCAAATTGTTCTCTCGTTTAATATTAAACTGCTTTGTCCTGTAACAACTGTAGAAAGATTATAGCTATTTTTGTGCTTAAACAGCAATGTTTGCCCTCAGCCCAACGCACTGGGAACGTCCACTTATTCTTACAATATGTAGCAGCGTCAGATAATATGAAACACTCACGTTTATTGATCTGAAAGATAGGCAGGAGCAGAGACAAGGTGTCACTTCTTGTTGGTTATTAGACGAGGACAGATGACTAACATTGCTTAGATTTAAAGTTCTTAGAAAATAAATATTTTCTGGCTAAACTCTAAGATGGCTTTACTATGTCCAAGAATGGTCACCAGCTGTCTTCTTTATGCTAAAAGACTGATATTTGATTATAGTTTATTATCAATGGCAGCACAATGGATCGGTGGTTAGCCTCGCAGCAAGAAGGTCCTGAGGTCGGCCCCCAGTTTAGACTTGGGTTCTTTCTGTGTGTGGAGTTTGCATGTCAATAATAATAATAATAATAATAATAATAATAAACATGTCCAGGCCTCCCTTGAAAAAGAGATGTGATCTCAGTGGCATTTGCCTGGTTAAACA
>NW_013952417.1:205150-216029 GCF_001266775.1 Austrofundulus limnaeus | reverse complement strand
ATATTATATATATTCATTCATACTCGGGTGGATACCTGAGTATTGAATGTGGAAACTGCGAAATTACAATAAAGCACTTACATGGTTCTTAGAGATAAATAAACACCGTACACTTTAAGTTCTGCCCACTAACAGCGCCATGAATGTAATCTGCAACTTGATTGGTTACTCCTCTCTCACCATACATCGTACACGTCTCCTCATTGGACAGCCGCCACAGCTGCGACGCGTAGCCTTGATCCCTAATGTCTGATTGGTCAGACGCCGGTCCAGATCGTTGCGCTGCATGGTGTGTGAGCTGTGATTGGGTATGGTGCCAGGTGTAGCGGAGGAAGGTCTGCCGTATCACTCCAAATATAAACCCAGCTCTGCCAGGCGAGTGGTGCTGCTGAGCATTAAACTGTCCGGAACTCGATAGGAACATTTCATTTCACAAGAATTGAATCCACACCCAGGTGAGATGCTTTGCCGCTCCTAATATTTATTGGGTTAAAAAAAAAACTTATGAGAACATTTCGTATTTGTGATTTTCATTCATATTAAAGAATGTTATCAGTGAATAGCGCGGTTATGACAGTCGCTTGTCAAAAAAATGTGTTTTAAGGCAAGACGACGAGTTGAGAGACGAACCGAGTCCGTCAGTTAATTTGTTCCGGGCAGAAACTTGTTTGAACTTGAAAACGTGCTTGTATTTCTTTACGGGTTTATTATTCACGAGTAGAAAATTTGTAACGCTGACATATTTCCGTAATTGTGCCTATTTTTAGTTCTCCTGTCGAGTTACTATTTATACCTGATCCGTTAGGGTTACCCTCGGTAAACTGCCACCGACTGCTTGGTTCCGGCCGGGACATCCTGTCCTGCCGCCCTTTCACCTAGTTCATTTTTCGCCTTTAATTTGGGGACATACTTCCAAAAGTCCTAACGCATGTGACTGCTCAGGTACGTGCAGTGGCGATTATGACCTTATTCAGTGGCTGTGTGCCGTTGTCACGGTTTAAACTGAACTAATTAGCTATCTCGTTAATTAGCCGGCATTGCTTTGAGAACTACTCACTAATGCTTTTTGAGCAGCCACCCTTATGTTTTCTTTCGCTGTGCTTGTTAATGACCCCACGTGAAAACAAGTGGCTTATTATCTTAACTGTTGTGAAAAATGTTTAGGTAACGTGGCTAACATGCTATGTTTTGCTAGCCTGCATTCACTTAACGAAAAGCAAGCAATATAGCAATAACACAATATTAGTTACGTTTTATTTATCGCCTAATGACATTGTTCGAGAGGGTTTTAAAACCTACAGTAACCCAGAAGCAGGGTTGGTTTAGTGGTGCTTAGTCTCCCTCAGATTTAGGAGGATGTACTTTGAGCTGCTGAGTTAGTTTCACCTCTATTACGTGTCCATCCCCATTAACTCATTAGGAGTTGGTGGGCAAATCCCAGTCAGCTTCTTGTCGACAAACTCTGCTAAACATACACTTCTTTTCCAACATGTTCAGGATGCCTGGCTCAGCCCCGATCAGTTGCTTGGGACCGTGGCCCAAAGATGTGGGTATCATTGCCATGGAGCTGTACTTTCCATCCCAGTACGTGGACCAAGCTGAGCTGGAGCAGTTCGACAACGTACCAGCTGGGAAATACACGATAGGCCTGGGCCAAGCTCGCATGGGCTTCTGCTCAGACCGAGAGGACATCAACTCCCTGTGCCTGACCGTGGTCCAGAGGCTGATGGAGAGGAACGGCCTGTCCTACGACAGCATCGGCCGGCTGGAGGTCGGCACCGAGACCATCATCGACAAGTCGAAGTCGGTGAAGACGGTCCTCATGCAGCTGTTTGAGGACTCCGGTAACACAGATGTGGAAGGCATCGACACGACAAACGCTTGCTACGGCGGCACGGCGGCCCTCTTCAATGCTGTTAACTGGGTGGAGTCCAGCTCGTGGGATGGTGAGTAAAACGACTTAAAATATCAGTTCTCATTGTTTTACTTCAACTCAGAGGTTGTTTAGTTTGGACAACATCAAGAGATAATAGCACGTTTATCTTTGTGTGTAAGTTCAGCGGTCAGGTCCGTCTGACTTTGACTTTGATGCTCCAAAGAATGATTAATATGGATTTTTTTTGTATCAATTACATTAGAAAAGTACATGAAGGCAGTTGTAACAGAAATCCATAAAACACGTTTTGAACACTTAATTAGCTTTACTAATTTGTGTATTTGTAGTAAGCAGATGCATTGTTTTACTAGAGCAGAGTAGCCCAAAGTGGGGCCCGTGGGCCAAATTTGGCCCACCAACATTTGATTTGGCCCACCAACAGTTGCCAAAGTTACAAGGTTTTAACCTGTCATCCTAGGTAGAAACACAGGATTTCCATTGGTCAAATGACTATATAAAGGGCTGAAGGTAGTTTTCATTCATGGTGCTGACTTTATCTTTGATATATTAAGATTAAACGGGAAACATGAAGTAACAACAAGAGATATTTAGATCAGATTTAACCCTACATGTAGATTTGCACACTTTATAAGGCTGCAAAAACTCATATTTTATCAATTTGTAAAATGTCCCATGAGCCTTTGCTACTTGAGCGTAAGGCAGACTTTCTCCAAGTGCCCTGACTAAAACAAAAGAGGGCCATTGCACTGGCTGCTAGCTTAATTGTTAAAAATAAAGGACTTTACTTAAAAAGTATTTGTATTTCATGTATTATATTACTGCATTTGGCCGCAGCCGTGAATAGATTTTCATTTTGGCCCTCTTGGGAAAATGTTTGGGCACCTCTGTACTAGAGGAAAGATGGATACTACTCAAGAAAAAGTTAGTTTACTTAATGCTAGAGGGGAAAGTTGGAGCCCTGAGAAACAATGAGCATCAGGAGCTGCTTTACATCACAGCCAAAAGTCAGCAGCTTCAACAGTCATAGTTGTTTTATGAATTTTCACTCGTGCTTTTCAAATTTGGATTTTGCGTCTGAGATTAGAAGAAATTCACTAAAAAGTATGTTAATTTTGGGCTGCAAGATTAAGAACAATAAAATTCCACTTTAATACAGAATTACACATTGGGGGGAAATGGAAATTGAAGGATTAAATTTACCTTTCCCATTGTATTTGAACTCTGATAAACAGTCCAAATTAGTTAATCAAACAAATAATTGTATAACAAAGAATATGATTAAAGAATGGTTTGAGGTGAAAAATAATATTCGAGAGTCTAATTTATTATCTCAGTATATACCCCTATTATTACTAGAGCAGATGATGTGTCTAAGAACTGGAGCTCTAAAGGAATAGAAAAGATTCAAGACTTGTACTTGACTGAATCTAATGATATGGTGTCTTTTTGAAGAACTTAGGTGTAAATATAAGTTGGATAGCAAGCATTAAATTTTTACAGCTGAGAAATTACATTAGGACTAGTCAAAATGGACTCATAACCAAACCTCCAAAATCACAATTGGAAAAACTTATGGTTAATCACGTTTTCTAATCTGAACTAACAAACGTTCTCTTTAGGTCTCAGCTGCCTACAGAAATACATTTTTGCAGCTCTCTGCCTCATTTACATGATCTTTATCAAACTGATAATTCTTGAAATTCTTGAAAACATGACATGTATGTTCTTGCTCTATATATACCTTTTACCTGTCGTTCTGTTCAGATATTGTTTTGTAGCTGTTCTTTGTTATTCTAGTCATTTTGTAAAAAAAAATGGCAGACAGTATTGTGCTCCTTTAATTCTTACATTCCTCTTTTGTCTGCAGGACGTTATGCTTTGGTGGTTGCAGGAGACATTGCAGTCTACGCCACAGGAAGTGCACGGCCTACGGGCGGTGCTGGAGCGGTGGCCATGCTGGTCGGGCCTAATGCTCCTTTGGCTTTCGAACGAGGTTAGCTCGCTGATAACTGTTTGACGAACACTGATTGTTCCAGATGACTTCTGTTCCAGAGTCCTGAAGGTCATCTGAACTAATCAGTGCTGAGTTTGATTTTATTTTTGGATCTCTCTCTCTCTCGCTCTCTCTCTCTTTTTTTCCTTTTTATTTATGTTTTAATTAAACAAAAAGGGCTTTAACTGTTGCATTAATGAACAGTAGTGGTTTAATGTTGACAGCTTGAGGAGCGACACAGTGTGCTGTTACAGCAGTAGATCCTTGTCTTTAAAACTTGTTTGGAACCTGTAGGTCTGCGGGGAACCCACATGCAGCACGCGTATGACTTCTACAAGCCAGACATGGTGTCCGAGTACCCTGTGGTGGACGGCAAGCTGTCCATCGAATGCTACCTCAGTGCCTTGGACCGCTGCTACTCCGTGTATCGCAACAAGATCCACGCACAGCGGCAAAGAGGTGGGTTCAACACATGGCATGTAGACGTCATGTCATGTTCTTTTCACGTATCAAAACACTGTCTGAGCACTGAAGTAGAAACACACTGGTATATAACCAACTACTGCACTGTCTGTGTGATAAGGTGAGGTTTAATGGTGCGTTCACACCAAACGCGATTTCAGCATCAGGAGCATCAGGTTTACATGCAAAGTCTATGGTGGACGCGCTTCAAGCAACGTCGGGAAGTGCTGCGGCGCCTCAAGCGCAATTAGAGCAGCGCGATTTGAACGATCTGAACGCTGAGGCGCAAATCGCTGAAGTTAGAAAATCTGAACTTTTTCAGCTCGACGCGCCGCGTCAACCAATCAGAGAGACTCCACTGTGTGACGTAGCGACATATTTCCCGACGGGACAGTTTACTGAATGATGTCCACTAACCTGAAACAGACGGAGAGGAGCTCTTTAGCTGAAATTGAGTGCCTGCAGTCGGTGTCCTGACAGGAGATATCCGCACCAATGCGTGGCAGCGACTCATCAGACTGGACTCGGGACAAAAATAGTCCTGAAAGCGAGCTGTGAGCCTCTCTCGCAGCTCCTGGGTGATGAAACTCAGAATGTCTCTGAATTATCTGGTGAATTAATTATGAATTAATTATCTGATGAACGTGACATGCTCTTGCTCTCTGTAAATAAAGCAAAGCCACTTCCTCGTCCGACATTAAACAGAGCCCGACAGAGGAGGGAGGGGCGGGGAGGCTGTTGCCGTGCAGCGCTTCAAGAGCTGACCTGCGTCTGACCTCAAAGTGCACAAGCGACCAACTTCAGCGTTGGCTGCGATTTTGAAGCTGAAATCGCGTTCGGTGTGAACGCAGCATAAGAGTGCACAGTTCTGGCTAGAATCATTACAGAACTTGGTCATTTTACTATAATAGTGATAGCACACGGGGTCAGCATTTTGCCACCACTAACACCTGACCAGGCTTGTTGAAGTGTATCACAGAATCCTCCTCCCCTTTTTTTTCACACTGTTATTTACATTTATAAAGGTCAAATAAAACCATTGCTGTGTATTTTTGGACCGATGCAGCACACAGAACACACTAGGCATCAACAATGTCTGGCTTCAACATGTAAACAATACACAGTGTTTGGTGTAGCACCTAGCAAGGTGGCTGCTGTTGCAGCTTGTTTTACTCCATCAGAGGTCATTCCAGCGTCTTCCTGCTTCAGTGGTCAGGAGGTCACATCTATCTGTGATCATATGTCTCTACAATCAGTTTTGAACTTTAGGAGACACATTTTGTGTGTTCAGTTTCCAACCTGGAGCTTTCAGTCACTGGTCAATGTTGCATCTAAAGATCAAAATGCTGTTATTACAAACTTCTCAAGTGTGTGAGAGAGAGTGAGTGAGAATGCTGTGCTCGTCAGAACATCACAGAGTAATTTAAGTAATTTAAAGGACGGTGTTTAATAATGGTTTTGATTTAAAGACTGTAGTGACCATAAATTCAGTACATTTATTCACATTATAACAGAGCTGATTTTAACAATGGTTCATACTTATCTGATTAAAAATAATAAAAATAGACTTATTTATGAATCTCGGGGAAAAAAAAGCTAATTTTTGTTAAAACAAGTTATTTTTAATTTTCCTCCCTCCTGTTAGCTTTATTTCAGGTTTTCAGAGAAAAAGAGTAATTTAACTTAAAGTGGACAGAAAATCTTAGGCAAAAATGCTATCATGTTAGATTAGAATTTTATAATTAGTATCAAAACTTCCTGACAAATAAGAAAAATCGTAGCATTAAAACAAGAAAAAAAATCTTTATGGTTTTTCAACCCATGTAGTCTAGACCAGTTATTTTATTTCTGTTATTATTTTGGCCTGTTTCTGTTTTAATAAGCTCAAGTCTGCTCATTGTGTAAACATTAGTATGTGCTGCCACCTAGTGGCCACAAGCACTCAGTTACTCACTACAAATTGATGGAAACTAGTGATTTTTTTCTGTTTTATTTTGATTAAGTTAGTTTTTTATTTATTTGGTGGATCAGTTGATAAAGCTGTTACCTCTCAGCAAGAAGGTTACCGGGTCGAATCCCGGCCTGGGGACCTTTCTGGGTAGAGTTTGCATGAGTGGGTTTTCTCCAGGTCCTCCCACAGACCAGAAACATGACTGTTAGGTTAACTGATAACTCTAAATTGTCCCTAGATGTGAGTGAGTGAATGGTTGTTTGTCTCTATGTGTCCTTGTGATGGACTTGCGACCTGTCCAGAGTGTACCCCACCCCTCGCACTGCTGGATTTAGGCACCAGTGACCCCCTTGACCCTGAAAGGAAGAAGCTGATATAGATAATGGATGGATGAATTATTTTAATTATAAAGAAATCACTTAAAAATGTTATAACCCTCCCATTGACAGTTCTGCAGTAGTTGTTGGTGTGTCTTTGTTTCCTTGCAAGGCCCAGTTTTCCAAAATATACCACCTTGTGAGGACCCACTGCTCCGTTGGCCAAAGCCCCAGGCCAAATAAGTTCAGATGATGTTTTTGGGTTTATTATTATGGGTTAGGTTATTTAAATAAATTAAAATAGATGGAAAGTCCCTGTGTAGATAGAAAAAACATGTATCTCTGTATGTTAAACAGCTTTTTTATGGTCACTACAGCACATAGACACAGCATCATTTGTTTCCCTGGTTATAGTGGTGATTTTGATTAAACTTTAAAGTCAGGACAAAGTGTTGGTGCTCTAATTGTAGTACCACCGCATCTTGTGACCACACAGTATTTATTTAAAGCAACGTTTTTAAATATATGTTTTTCCAACAGATGATTCAGAGAAGCACTTCAGCCTGGAGGACTTTGGGTTTTTAGTCTTCCACTCTCCGTACTGCAAGCTGGTGCAGAAGTCGTTGGCTCGACTGATGCTGAATGATTTCCTGAACCACCCCAGTCCCAACACGGAGACGGGACACTTCGCAGGCCTGGACGCCTTCAGGTACATGAAGCCTTACATCCTGGTTCCAGTTTGGTATATTTAGGTCGGAGCTTTCATGGTTAATGCAGGAATAACTAGTTAGTATTCTCTCACAGTGGGGAGAAAAAAAAGAATATCCTCCTGCACAGCTGATGGGAGCACTACAGCAGTGTTAATCCTGCTAATGTGCATTTGATTACACTAATCAAATTACTAATCGTGTGCCAGTTACCTGATAGCATTAATGTAATCCTGATCATAGGGTGTCTGTGCAGAAAAGCATTCATGTGACTTTAACTTTACTTTTTGGAGATGTTTTCTGACTAGTAGCACCCAGAACCTAAACCACTGCTGATTTTCATTTATTCATTTATTTTTCTCATTAAGATCTACGATAATTTCAGCCTTGTATCTTTTGCATTTCCTCTGATGTCTACAGTTCAGAGCAGATTAGGCAAATGAAGTCTCCTTAAGTGTGTTGCTCCTCCCTGACCGTCATCCCCTGATCAGGGTGTCAGTGCTGCTGTGGACTGCAGCTTACTCAGTCTGGTGTGTTTGAAGTGTGGATGAACACAAAAATTGGTCATGCTGTGTGTTTTTTAGGTTGTAGGAGTTTATAATTACGCCCTGGCTTAGAAAAACTCTTTGTTTTTGTGCTTTCTGTCCTTTCGATGATCAAAACTGCATGAATGACTCTGTTCAAATGCTACATTCACAAACTTTAACAATAATTCTTCAGGTACTGCTTTAATATAACCTGATTAATGAGCTGTTGTGAAGCTGATGTAGGCATGAAGGCAGAAATAAAACACTGTGTATCAAAAATCATTATTGCCTGCTTCCTCAAATCATCTTCTTCAGGGTTCAAAGTAATCCCAAAATTTCTATTTATCTTCTGAGGCCACTCCAGGAGCTGAAATTTCTGCCTTAAAAGCCATTTTAGCCAAGAAAAATATGTGCTATACGACTCTGCTTCCTGGAGGTTTTATTAAACTCATCAACTCTCAAACAGTCATTTTCTTTTCTTCCAAATAATAGATGTTAAACTGAGGTTAGGAGCTGTGGTTTTAACGGTTTTTAATAATCTACAATTTATCCCAAATTTCATTTTCTAACGAAGATAACCTGTTAAAAGTTTGCAGCTTCACATTTTGTCACCACAGTTTTGGAAAAGTTCAAACACCAAACCTCAGCTGAGACGTCCTTAATGTTGTTCCCATAACTTTTGTCAAACACTTGTTCTAAGCTTGAAGTGTTAATTATAAATACTGTGTTTTCTGCCAGTAAATCTGTGTTTTTTTTATGTTCATCACCCACATAAATTAGCAGAATGGGCTCCAATCAGAAGGTTTCTTCATGGGGAAAATAAAACACGATTTTCTCTGTAAGATGAATAAAGAAGCTTGTAGTTAAACTGCTGCTTTCTGTGTTTTGTTCGCAGAGATATAAAACCAGAAGAGACGTATTTTGACAGGGACGTGGAGAAGGCCTTCATGAAGGCCAGCGCAGAGCTGTTTGAGAGGAAGACCAAGCCGTCCTTACTGATCTCCAACCAGAACGGAAACATGTACACGCCGTCTGTCTATGGCTGCCTGGCGTCTGTTCTTGCAGAGTACGTCTGTTCACCAACAGCTGTATCAGATTTATTTATTCTGATCTGACTTTTCCTAGAGATCAATCTAATTCACTGCAAAAAATATCCACCTAACCAAATTTTAAAATCTTATATCCAGCCAAAAAAGTTTTTTTTGATCTTGTTTTGAGACTGATTTACTAAACAAGAACTGATTATGTAAGAATAATAATCTTGTTTTCAGAATGTGTCAGATTATTTGTCTCATTAGTCTGAAATTTTGACTCAAATTAAGTCAAAAATTTCTGCCAATGGAGTAAGAAAATTTACTTGGTAAGATAAGAAATAAGAAAAAAATGAGTCAAATCAAGTATTTCAAGAATCTTATGAAGTAAATTTTCTTACCTCATTGGCAGAAATTTTTGACTTAATTTGAGTGAAATTTTCAGGCGAACAAGACAAATAATCTTACATTCTGAAAACAAGATTATCATTCTTACACAATCAGTTCTTGTTTAGTAAATCAGTCTCAAAACAAGATCAAAAAAGACTTTTTTGGCTGATATAAGATTTTAAAACTTGCTTAGGTGGACATTTTTTGCAGAGCAAGAGCTTAAAATGTTAACTTTTATATTACACATCTGTCATGCTGTTTTTCTTGGCAGCTCTGTTACTGATTTACTCAAACTTCTTTGATGAAATGTTTTTTTCACATCATTTTCTTGTTTGTTTTGCAGACATACATCATCACAGTTAGCAGGACAGAGGGTTGGAGTTTTCTCCTACGGTTCAGGATTTGCTGCCACTTTGTATTCTCTGAGGGTCACACAGGACCACACCCCGGGTAAATGCAGTCGGATCTTGTTATGTATATCATTTAAATGTGTGATTAACTTGTGTGTTTTTTTTATGTGAGCTGTTGATCTTCATTCATTGCTTTGTGTTCAGGATCTGGGTTGGACAAACTTGTATCCAGCCTGAGTGACCTGAAGGTCCGACTGAACTCGCGGACGAAGGTTTCACCTGCTGTTTTCTCTGAAAGCATGAAGCTGAGGGAGGAGACTCACCACTTAGGTATTACACAGCTTTCACTGCTGCTTGTGTCAGACTTAAAAGTAGTCACTGATTAATACACAAATTTAAACTTGGCACAAAAAGTAGGGAAATGTGTGTTTGATAGATTATTTCAATGCTTCTTGACGATAATCTTATACTGTTGGAAAGCCTGTTAATATCCCTACATGGTGCCACATTTGTAAGGAACATGCATTTGTGGGATGAGCAGTAGAGCTGAGTATGTTTGTTGTTGCTACCGACACTTTTTTTGCATTTCTGATACCCCCAGGTGCTGCTATAAGATTTATTGCCAAGAAGCATTGAAATAATTCTACCAAACACAAGTCTCCTTATCAAAAAGAAATAAGTAGGTCCTCTGGATGGGTTCTTCTTTAGTGAAACGTTTCGTCTCTCCTCTAAGAGACTTCTTCAGTCTGATGAGTTTCAGGTGAACTCAGCCTTATAAGCACTGCCTCCACATGGACAAACAGGTTAGTCACATGCAAAAGAGAGCCATCGCCTAACAATAGGCAGAGTTGTAAAGTAACTAAGTACAAATACTTTGTTACTGTACTTAAGTAGAAATTTTGGTTATCTGTACTTTACTTGAGTAATTATTTTTCATCGTACTTTTTACTTTTACTCACTACATTTTTACACAACTATCTGTACTTTCTACTCACTACATTTTTTTGAAAAGGTTAGAAGTAGAAAGTCGTTACTCCTATTTTATTCTGAGTTGTTATTACTTAAAGAAAATACTATCCTTGTAAATTGTGTCTCCTGGATAGAGTGAATTTAATTGTGGTTGGATAAGTATAAATATATACCATACTGACACCGTATTAGCTTGTACACAACCCATCACAGCTGCACGCCGTTAGAAAAAATATTTTTTGGAGAAGTCACCTCCCAATAAATGTCATTTTGGAAAATCTAACT
>NW_013952417.1:202899-204570 GCF_001266775.1 Austrofundulus limnaeus | reverse complement strand
GAAACTCATCAGACTGAAGAAGTCTCTTGGAGGAGAGACGAAACGTTTCACTAAAGAAGAACACATCCAGAGGACATACTTATTTTTTCTTTTTGATATTTTTCTGCCTGGATTACTGAGATGCATCAGGACACAAGTCTCCTTACTTTTTGTGCAAAGTTGATATTGCTCTGTGTTGAAACCCAACAGATGGAATTGTTTTTGTATTCTGTTCACACAGCCAGCTACATCCCTCAAAGCTCAGTGGAGGGTCTGTTCCCGGGGACGTGGTACTTGACCCGAGTGGACGACAAACACCGCAGGGAGTACGCTCGCAGACCTCTGGACGACGACCTGCCAGCAGAGCCAGAACGTGTTCGCTCCAGTACAGCTGCTGAGGTAAGGAAAGAAACATGACTCTGCCATTCTGCCACTGCGGTCTGAGAGGAACTAATGAGGACTCTGGGCTTGGATCTGGTGATCTAGTCTCGCCCAGCATGAGGTTAGAGTTGAGTGTAAAATTGGGTAACTCAAATCCAGATAAAAACAGGAACTGGGTGTTGGTACATGACTCAAGGATATTTAGAAACACCGTCACAGTTTCTGCTAGTGAACCTGGCTTTTTTTTTAAACATACTGATAATATCAGGCACTAATATTGCTCCTCAAATCCAAGATTCAGCTATATTTGAAGTTTCACAAAACAAATCTTCTGCCTATGCTTTTGAACAGCTAGTTGATATAAGAAGCAAGGAAGGATTTTCTAATGAGCCCCACAAAAGTGAAGTTTAAAAGCTTCGATTTTGTCCCGAGAGCTTTGGCTTGAACTGGTTTTAGGTAGAGGTTACTGTGAGGTTGTTTGACTACTGTTTGGTCAAATTGTCACGTGTCTTGCATCAAACTCAAAACTTAAAATCAATATAAAAAAATCTGAGCAATTAACTGAAAAAATGCATGTTCAAACATAGAGCCATGGTTCACAATTATTTTCTGTCATGGCCCCCTAAGGGAACCAAAGTTTTTTCACACCCTCCCTCTAAATATTGTTGAACCTGATGATGTTATTTAACATCTGTATAAACCACTGTTTGACTTTCTGGCACCAGCATTCTGCAGATAATCACCTGATAATGGTAGGGGGAAAGAACAAATATCATGTTTTACCTTTTAAATCTGTTTATTTTCCTGCATTGAAGCTTAATTTAAACTTTAAAACTGATTTTTAGAATCTATTTTCATATCAAATGAAGCAATACATTTTTTTACTTCAAGATGCGTGAGGTATCTTGATTTTTGTGGTGCTCCTCCTTCAAGGCCAGCAAATTCTTAAAAACAAAACAAAGTCATATTTTTTTAATTCATTTTGACTTCATAAACTCAAAGACCTCCTTTTTAAACACACTTGTAACATTTAAAACAGTCTGATTGTAATCAATAATGATTCTCCCTCTGCTTTAAGTAATAAAGGCTTCAGGTATATTGGTTTCTTTTTTTATTGTATTTTTCTCATCACTTCCTTAGAAAAAGAACTTAATATTAGTTTCTTAATTTCTTCATCAGTGATTTTTTTAAGTAAATAGAAAATAGAAAAAGAGGGAAAAGCAAAGAGAAAAGTAATTAGAAAGATTGAATTAGAGATTAGAAGTATATTAAATATACACCAAGAAAACACAGGACCACACACCCAACATC
>NW_013952417.1:199884-201979 GCF_001266775.1 Austrofundulus limnaeus | reverse complement strand
AAATGTCTCCTGGGTGAGGAAAAATACATGCACACAGTTTTTTAACATTAATTGACAATAACAGAACAAAAAAACAGATATACATGCATACATTCATACATACTGTAGGTATATACGCAAAGACATATATACACACTCAGTGACCAGTCAGAATATATATATTGGTTTCATATGATCTGAGATGTCGGAGCTGTTCATAACCCTCAACATATATCAGCATGTTTTACAAGCCACCAGCTGATGCTGATGTTTGTCTGCTGTCTTTGCTCTGCAGCACATCCCCAGTCCAGCCAAGAAGATGCCTCGCATCCCTTCAACCACAGCTGGACCTGAGGCCGCCAGCAGCAACTGAGAGCCTGATGGTGTCCCCGCTCCAACAGCAGTGGAGACTATAACAGTTACACAAACCTAGAGCTCAAATGGACAATAAGAGAGTGCAGGATCACAATCTTTTAAACTTCAGAGGGAGGCAGTGGTGGGTTTTTAGAGATCCAGAGTCCTGCCTGCTCCACTCCCATCATCCCCTGCAGGTCAAAATATTCTGTCTGCCAACTTGGTTTTCCCTTCGTTTTTAGTTTATTATTTCAAATCTTACATTTGAATGTATTTTAGCATCTGCATTTGAGCAGAGTGAACATTTCCATTCACAAACACGAAGAAGAAGAAAGAAGAAATGGGGAAAAACACACACAAAAAAACAAGTGAAAGCTTCCTCCATCTCATCAGAGAAACAGAGTTAATGCCTCCACATGACAGCAGGTGACACGGCTCGTCTCCGCTCTGCTGTTTGTTTTCATTTAGTCTGTTTTATATTAAAATGTGACCTGTTTTTATTCCCGCCTGTCATCATGTGACCTCTCAAGCAACACATGAGGAGCCATGTCCTCTGAGATGAAAAATGATGTTTTAGATGCATATTTTAAAACTGGCATGAAACACAAAGACTTGGTGCTGCATGGTGAGTTGAGTTCATTTTTAAAATGTATTTCACAGCCGTGTAGGGTGGGGCAATATTGACCTAAAAATTTATATTGATAAATTGTGGCTTTTAGCCGATAACGATTGATATAACGATTATTAAAGTCCAATTGCACTTGTGTGGAGCCAACGTTGTGGCTTTGGACCACATTTTCTGGCTTTCCTTGTTTATGTTTGTGTTTCAGGAGGTTCACTGAGTTTATAGTGTTAGCGTTAGCTGCTCTGCCCTGCCTTCCAACATTGGCCTCACATATGTGTCTAATATTGAGAGTGTGTGGCACACACAAATATATCACACGGCAATAATTGCAGTAATTGCAAAGTGGCACATATTAATTGTTGAGGGTTTTACTGACGATTATTTGCACACGATTTTGCCCAACCCTACATCTGTGTCTAGAATCGGTTAAAAAAAATAATGGCATGAGAAACAACAATGTGATTAACTGGTTCGTTTGGCTCCACCTGAGCATTTTATATTTTTATTCAGGTTTTGTTCCAGACTGATTCAGCTCATACAGCTGTACAGGGCCAACAGCCAATCACACGTAAGGAAAGAGTTCATTACACTGGAGAACATCAAGCGTGAGAAAGAACTTAGAAAATATCAGTACACAACTGACATCTGGAGCAGAACTACTAACAAAGCAGTGATGTTAAGATGGGACTACACCTTTATTGTCAGCAAGAGATGGGGCTTCATATCAGATGTGTTTTAGTAAATCATCTTGAAGAAACGTTTCACTGTACATTTGTTTAGCTAGAACAAGTTAGTTCTGAACTGGAGGACCAAAAAGATAAATACAAAGTAAAGCGGTCATGTTAAAAGTTTGGTATTTCATTTACTCAAGGTCTGTCAGGCAGTATTTGGGGCCAAAAATGTCCACCTAACCAAGTTTTTTTTAAATCTTATATCAGCCAAAAAAGTCTTTTTGATCTTGTTTTGAGACTGATTTACTAAACAAGAACTGATTGTGTAAGATTAATAATCTTGTTTTCAGAATGTGTCAGATTATTTGTATTAGTCTGAAAATTTGACTCAAATTTAAGTAAAAAGTTTCTGCCAACGGAGTAAGAAATTTTTACTTGGTAAGATTCTTGAAATAAGAAAAAATTG
>NW_013952417.1:197977-199828 GCF_001266775.1 Austrofundulus limnaeus | reverse complement strand
CAATTTTTTCTTATTTCAAGAATCTTACCAAGTAAAAATTTCTTACTCCGTTGGCAGAAACTTTTTACTTAAATTTGAGTCAAATTTTCAGACTAATACAAATAATCTGACACATTCTGAAAACAAGATTATTAATCTTACACAATCAGTTCTTGTTTAGTAAATCAGTCTCAAAATAAGATCAAAAAGACTTTTTGGCTGATATTAGATTTTAAAACTTGGTTAGATGGACATTTTTTGCAGTGACTGGGAAAACGTGCATCCTTTGCTCCTCTTTCATGATAAACTCAGTGTGACACATTTCCATTTTGCCAAACTTCAGGTCCGATAACTCGCAAAACTCTGAGGGGTTGCTGAAGAAGAGTCCCATAAAACAAATGAAAGTAATCAGTCGGTGCTTTGTTCTGATGTTTATCAGTAGCTGCAGCCAACCAACCAACCAACCAACCAACCAACCAACCAAGTGGAAACAGCCTTGTACCAGCAGCGCAGTGGGCAGCTGGGATGATTGCTGTGGGGTAGACTCCCTTCTAGAGAAGCCTTACAAGAAGATGCACGAGTCAAGTGCAAACTGTAAATTCAGGTTTTCAGTCAATAATGTACAGATCTATTCTTTTAAAGTGTACAGTCCCTCGGTTCCACCAGTTTCACAGCGTCACTCAGAGTGACGATGAGTTCGATGTGTGGTTGTGCTGCCTGGTTCAAAGGTCACCAGATCTTTTCCAGTCTTGATGTACGGCTTGAACTGAGAATATTTACATTGTGTAGATATGAATGTCTTGATGTCCCATCAGGTTAATTAAGTAATAAATTTTAATAAACCTGTAGAATGAGAATAAATGAAAACTGAACGTGTGTGGTGCTGTTATTTATCTGTAAATCACTGTTTTCTCTGCTTCAGCCTATGGATTTTCATATTCTTGTTCAAATTTGTTGAGTTGTTTTTAGAGGCGCTGATGAGAAGCCACACAACTCCCATAGGATAAAGTGTAAAGCTGTGAGCAGATCTAAAATAACCAGTGGTTGAACTGCTTCAGTCCTGTTGTCTAACTGCCTAACCTTACTGAGAGAACTGCATCTAGTGACCAGGATGAGCTGTTTACTCCCACTGCGATGATACAGAAACATTACTGCTCATTGCCCAAAGAAAGAGCAATAAGGTTTTTAAATGTGCATGTGCACTTGCTTGCAAAATATTTTATGAACCAATAGACTGAACTGAATAAAACTAAAGAATGTACATCTACTAACAGCAACAAATGGTGCCGCCGCAGCCGGACATCGAAGAACCTTGACATTGGAGTACACCTTTAATGTCTTTAAACGTTGTTCTGTGTTCTGTTGTTGCCATTTATAGTTTCCTTTCTTGACCAAATGCAGAGAAGTTGCTTTCAGTCCCGTAGAACTTAAACTTCTGAATAGTTATGGGAACATCAAGCTGATTATGATTATTCAGTCTTTACTTTTATATATCATCTTTTTTTTTCTACGCTTCTGAGACGACAATGTCAAAACAAACATTACAGGATGGTAATGTTTCACACAACTTATGCCATCTTAACACTAAAGATGTCTGTGTTAAAGATGGAAAAATGTACTGGAAGCCTCTTTTGGACATATAATTTGAATAAATATTTTATGATAAATTAATTAAAAAATACAATTTCCATAAGTCAGCATAAATGATTTCAAACATAACAGGACCTTTAACTTACTGTTTCGTGTGGTACACACCTACACAGTGTGTGCTTTTCATTCTTTAAACAGGAAGACTCATTACAGATTGAAAACAACTGTGATGCTAATTACAGGTCGTATCTTGATTCAACATATCCCTTAGTTGTGTATATA
>NW_013952417.1:194616-197864 GCF_001266775.1 Austrofundulus limnaeus | reverse complement strand
ATTCAAAAGCAGTGACTATTTTTATTTTTAAATAATTTGTCCATTTCTTTTTATTTCAGTGACTTTGAGAGTTTTTTTTTTTTTTCAATTTTTTGTAAATAAACTGTGGACAAAGTTTAAAGAACATCGGGCAGTGCTGTGTTTGCTAAATTTCAAATGGTTTTGCCAGTGGCGGAGCCAGACATTTTTCTCAGGGGTGGTCAGACTGGGACCACTACTCAAACAGGGGTGGCCAGGAACATTATATCATTTTTTACTTGAAAGTTTCTGCAGATCTTTGTGTTTTGGTCATTTCCTTATACAGGCAGTGACTACCTCAAAAACATAGGCGTCAGAACCATTTTAAAAGCGGGCACAGACTGTTGGGGGTTCTGGGTCCTCCCCCCAAATTTTTTTGAACGAAATAGATTCCATTTCCTGTATTTTAACAAGTTTTTAAACATACTTTTACCTACATAAATAAATATTTCATTTAATAGTTATTTCAGAGACAAATCATTAAACTAGTTCCATAATCCTGTTTTAAACTCACTGCTACAGCTGAGATAAGGTTAATTAAAGTGACACAATTTATCATATCCAATGACTTTAGGGGTGCTTTTTACTTTTATATTGTTTAATGATTTATTTTTAATTGTAACGTCATTGTGCCAAATAATGATGACCTTCAACTACATGTTTTAAACTAATATTAATAATTTTACCCAATGAACAGGTGCAATATTGATAACCACCAACATATGGGTGTTTCACTTTTTCTGATTTAGTGATAGGCCTACTCATAACCAAAAGGGACAGAGCATCATGCAGCCTTCATAACATAAAATGACCAAATATAAATAAATAAATAATAATAATTAAAATAAAATTGTCACCATAAGTCCAAAAGTTGACACCATAAATGATATTACATAGGCATATGTTCTGTATATAGAGAAAACCATCACTTCCTTGTCAGTACTCTTCTTCAGTGATGGAGCTTGGTGATGTTTCAAGCTGTTAAACACTGCCACCACCTGTTCAGGAGGATTATTACACTTCTAAAGGTTGTTTCAGTGTGTGAGGGGTGTACAGCAGGGTGGCCAAAGATTTGTCTGTGGTGGCCATGGCCACCCCCTGGCTCCAGCCCTGGGTTTTGCTGGGAAGAGTGATGTTCGATACGGCCAATTTTTCTCTGATACTGATACCAAATAAAATTTGACTGGTATCGGCGATACTTTGTGATAACAGACATAATGTGTCTGGTAAATCTTAAAAAGTAGTGTTTTTCAAATAACCACTTTATAAATAATAGCCTACATGATATAGTAATTTATTTAATTAAGTCTTTCTAGCTCTGACCTTATATTTGTTTAGCACAATTTAAAATTCTTAATCTATAGAAATATAACAATTTTTGAATAGTGAATAAAAGTGAGAAAAACAATTTAAAAATTGTTACATTGTTATTTTGTAGCATGGTTTGTGGGTTTGCAAGAAGGTCCTTGGCCAGAGCTAATGCTGTTTTGTGGGGGCCATGGCATGAAAAAGTTTGGGAACCCCTCATCTAGAACAGTGTTTCCCAAAGTGGGGTCCCAAAACTTCAAGGTGGGGGTCCTCAAAAGATTTTCTGAATTAATTACATTTTTGCCTTAGTTGTTACAAAGGAGTGAGGTTAGTATATTTAAAATGGATAAATGTAGAATAAAAAATATTGTTACAACGCCCATGTTTATTGACCTGATACAAATGTTTATCATACAAAAATAGTTGAGGGCACAGGTCTCTGCTACTGTTATTTTGTGGGTCAAAAGCTGAAAAGTTTTGGAACCACTGCACTTTGGTTCCCAAAGTTGGGCTTGGGACCCAATTATGGGTCATAAAGCACCTTGGATAATCTCCAGAAATCAATTTAAAGTGTAATAAAATAATTGCTGCTGTAATATTTTTCCTATAATTATTACAAAAACTCAAAATAAGTAAAAATAAGTATTTATATTTGTGTACAAGCTGTTTAGACTGTCAAAAAGCCTGTATTTTTAGGGTTATTAACGGAGTTCGTGTACTCAGACCAGTTATATTTGGGGTCACAAGTTTTTGTCATGAATATTTTGTGGGTCAGAAGGTAAAAAGTTTGGGAACCACTGCTCTAGAATATAACAATCAAACAAAGCAGATTTTATGTTAAAATGACCTGCCATACATCTACAGACTGAGTGACCGAGTTAAGCGTAAGACAAAGTAGTTCTCTCCAACCACATATGATCAAGACAAATGTGGAATAGTTTAGTTATTTTCCACTATTTTCCTGTTATATACATTATGTGAAATAAATGAAGTATCAAAGTATCGATATTTTTATTTTAGTATCGATTATAGAACCTAAAGTTCTGGTATCGGTAGTATCATTTCAGTATCGATCTGCACATCACTAGAAGAGTGTGTGAGGTGGACAGTAGAGGTGGTGACAGTAACAAAAATAAACATGTAGCTGACTTTTCCCCACAAAATAGATATATATTTTAGCAGTTTTAATAACTCTTTAGTTACGGAGCTGTTTGTTCAGTCATGTTTTCTTTATGAACCAGATGAGAACATGACGGATCGCAGCACGCGGGCCGAGTCACGTTCAGCGCGTAAAGTTGTCTATGGAAGGCCAAACAGCACCTTACACATTAAAAAAGCCCACAGCTGGTGTTTTATCCACTCTGTGAACAGAATAAACATCGCTGTCATTGGCAGGAGGAAGAAAAAAGCCGCTAGGAGCGGAGAGGACACCGCCCCGCTGTACGTCGAACGCTCCCCGGTCAGGGTGGAGTTTAGCAGCAGCGCTCTCAGCGGACAGAGGGAGGGGAAGTGGAGGAGAGAAAAAAAAAGAAAGTCGCCTTTGGCCTTTTCTCTGGTTTAAAACGTTCATTCTAGCGGAGAACCTCTGGAAACTGTTCTGCTTTTCATCCGAAGGGGGAGAGCCGTCGACGGGACCGGACAGACCGAGGCTCACACAGGTCAGTGCTATACGCGTTTGTGGTAAACTTTAGGGGGGAAAAAAAAGTTTCACGGGTTTTTATTTATTTAATTCTTTTCCCCCGTGCAAGAAGTTGTCTCTGACGTCACCAGGACGTGCTAGCTTGAAAATGTAGCGAACGCACGCGGATGTTGTTTCCGTTCCTTTGCAGACAAGTCGAAGCTTTTAGAGTTTGATAACCAACAAGAGGATAAGATTACACGGAGAGGAAACGTCTCCTCTTCCTCACACGCGCCACATAGAC
>NW_013952417.1:193176-194576 GCF_001266775.1 Austrofundulus limnaeus | reverse complement strand
CTCTCCCCCCACCATCACATCCCACAGAGACGGAGCAAAAATATTCTGCGTCTCAAGACATAAATCTGTGTTTAGCCCAGCACTGGAGTTAGCATGACGCTATATGTCTTCTTCGTGTGTTTTAATTAGTGTCCGTGGATAGATTTTCGTGTTTTACATGGGGTCTTGTGAGCCCGCCCCCCTCCCTTTGACTGTTCCTTTTATGACCTACAGCACAAGTTCAGCTCATAACCCTCATTGTTGTGTGGGCTGCTCGCAGCTCTGACTGCCGCTGAGCTGGGCGTGTTATATCAGGCTCAGCACGACAGAAATGTGGCCCGCGGCTCGAAATTCTTCCAACGCAACAAGTCTGAAGGAATCCGCGAGAAGATGTTTACTTTGAAGTAATCAGATGCCTCCCAGGGCACAAATCTCAGCCTGGGCTGGACACTTTGTAAAGGGCGTAAAACTCGGCAGTCTGCATCCAGGACAGGGCTACTGCTGGGTGACATGGCTGTCCTGTCTGAAGTTAAAGATCCACATTGAGCAACAGGTTTTGTTTTCTTTTCTAGAGGGCCCTTTTCACAGCTTAAGTAAGGGTACAGTGCGCAGCCCAAAACAAAAACAAACAAAAAGGCCTGTCATTACTAAAATTAATGAATTTCACCTGTCATTAAGAAGTCAAGACACACACAAGTATCCATGTCCACAGTGTGGGAACACTTTTCAATGGAAAACAATGATGCTGAAACTGCGTCTTATAAAATCTGCAAACTGGATGTTTCATGGTGGGAACAGCAGGGCTCGCTTTAATACAACCAACCTTGTCACTTGGAAAGAAATAAAAACATAAAGCTATCGGATCGGAAAGACTAATTAAAAAAATCGGTTTGCATCGTGAGCCAAAAAATCTGGACGGGGATGCAAAGGACAGACGTACATGTATGGGCGACTGTGGTTAGGTGGTTGGACCAGTTCTCCAAAATGAGAGAGTTGGAGGTTTGATTCCACCAGTATGCAGTCACATGTCGAAACGTCCCTGGGCAAGACACCGGACCCCTCATTGCCTCAGATGTGCGCCCCATTGGTGTATGAATGTGATCTAACCCAGGGGTTCTTAACCTTTTTGACCTCGGGGCCCAGTTTATTGAACATAAAGTGACACGAGGCCCAGTCAGACATTACCAATGTACGGATTAAAATGATAATTATTCTAAATCTTGGTTTAATTTTTATTGTATTTGCATTATAACTAAATTAAATACACTTACATTTTGAGAGTAAAACTCCTGTCAAATAATCACAAGGCATGATTATAACAAATATTTTTATATTATAACCTGCCCATAACAATTATTTGAACAGATACAAAGGTCAGTCAACAGACCACTCAGGTTTATCAGCACAAATATATATTTTAA
>NW_013952417.1:185916-192967 GCF_001266775.1 Austrofundulus limnaeus | reverse complement strand
CAAGTTTAAAGTTTCTTTAAAATACATTAAAATTTTTAAAAATAAACTACAAAAATTAATTTAAAGTGCAAATTAAACATAGTTGTATCTGCAACTGTATTTGATAATGATTTGAACTTTTAAAATATTGCATATAAAAACAGAAGCTGCACTTGATATTACTGACAAACTTTGGTGTTTTTTGATGAGTTACTTTCATTTTTGCTTCTACTTTTCATTTAAAATAAGTTTCCACTCTCGGCAGGTTTCTAAGGTTCTTCTTCTACATATTAAAAAGGTTGTTAAACGTCTGAGTGGCGCACTACTGCTACTAGTGGTGAAAAAGTGTATTGCACCTTTTTCAAAATCAATGCGGCCCTCTGCGGCCTAAAGTTAAAAACTGTTGTTCTTTTGAGGCCATCAAAGTGGCGCTGGGCCGCGGCCCATAGGTTAAGAATCTCTGATCTAACCTGTATAAATCACTCTGTAAAGCTGTTCATGACCAGGGCTGTGTATTGGCAATAATTTGGTGATATTGATCACGATATGATAAATAGCAAGATATTGTGAAAATGTAAGCAAGGTGATATATTGCCATTTTTTTCCTCCAAAAGATTGTAATTTTAAAAACTCTGTGTAAAGAGGACATCATGCATTACATGCACAAAATCTGATTAAATTCAGTTTATTTTACAGAGGAACACTCTCACTGTGAAATGTGAGTAAGTCTCGTGAATGACTCAACTGTCCAATTTTCATGTCAGTATCTGGGTATATTGAGTTATTGCCATGTTTTAAAGTCAGTTGCGTGTAGTAGCCACCTTCAGTTGGGTTGACTATAAAAGCTAATCAGTTAAAGATGTTCAACTAATGATTACTTTACTTTACTGAATGTTTCATTGAAATCTGTCACTCACACATTGACTAAAAACATGACAGCTCCACTTTCAAATTTTGGCAGCAGGTGATAATTTTTATTTGATTGGTAGTTTGACAAGTTACAGGATATTTGTTTCTTCATCATTAAAGACAGGCTTACTTTTTACAAATAAAATTCAGCTAGGGATGTAGTTCATTTTATTTATAAACCAACTTTAAGCTTTTAATCTCGTTTTTTATACAAATCAAGGCAAAAATGTTTCAGATTAAATTTTTATTAAATTTTTTTTCAAAATGACATTGTAGTCTGATTAGAGGAAGCACATTTCCTCTTCTTGAGCTCTCTGCAGCTTTCTGAACATTGTGGCAGTCTTCTGAGGTCATTAAGAGGGCTCTAGTATTGGGATCTTTGTGGTAAATGTGACATCACTGTGTGTGCTTGGTGCAGCGTGGGAAACCAAATCACTTTTGTTTCAATTGAAAGGTTGATAGAGCTTTTTAAAAATCATTAATGGAAAGAATGAACAAAACATAAATGTTGCTAAATGGGTTTGAAAGCAAAGTTTTGTGACGGGCGTGTTTGTTTGAACTGGTTTCACTTCTCTGCTGCTTCTCAGTGAGGGGCTGTCTCACACCAGCTAAGGAAACCTGCTTTTCATCTCACTGTGCTGCTGCACAGGATGGATTGTACTGTATTCACGCAGCCATATTTGGATATGACAATGTCATGAAATCGTTTGTGTTTGATGCAAGCCAGTTCCCGACCCAAAAGCATAAAGAAGAAATGAAATATTTTCTTAAAAAGAAGTTTCTTAATTTACCGGGCCATCTTTGTTCCAGCCATCACCTATGGCCATGAGATAAGATCTGTCCATAAGACCTGCAAGAACAAGCAGTTGAATTGAGTCTCCTTTTGGACAATACGTATTGGGATTCAGCCTTAGACATACAGCGGGTAAAATAAGTATTGAACACGTCACCATTTTTCTCAGTAAATATATTACTAGAGGTGCTAATGACATGAAATTTTCACCAGATGTCGGTAACAACCCAAGTGATCCATACATACAAAGAAATCAAACCATAAATGTCCAGAAATGAAGTTATTTGTAATAATGTGGAATGGCACAGGGAAAAAGTATTGAACACATGAAGAAAGGGAGGTGTAAAAAGGCATGGAAATCCAAGACACCAGCTGAACTCTCTCAGTAATTAGAAAGCAAGCCTGCCCCTTGTCAGTGCAAGTTAATATCAGCTGGTTCAGTCCCAAATGATGGCCAGGTATCACACAAGAACCATCTGATGATGGGTAAAAGTAAAGAGCTCTCTCAAGACCTTCACAYCCTTATTGTTGCAAAGCATAATGATGGCATCGGTTACAGAAGAATGTCTAAACTTCTGAAGGTTCCAGTGAGCACTGTTGGGGCCATGATTCAGACGTGGAAAGAACATCATTAAGAACATTAAAATAAAGCTGCTGGAATGGCCCAGCCAATCACCTGACCTGAATCCAATAGAAAATCTATGGAAAGAACTAAAGATCAGAGTCAGTCCCATAGTTCTTCGTGTATTTCCTCTAACCCAATTTAGTTAATTTATAATGTTGATAATATTAATATGTTAATATTTTGCTAATTTTGATCTATTTTTGATCTTCATTGCTTCTGTTTACCCACCACAGTTGCTAGATGGCATACGATGAGGTAAGGGCGGGAATAAAGCTGAAGGCTATCCAAATTCCCTGCCACTTTCTTCTGGTCTTTGCCATCGAAAAAAGACCCAGTCCACATTGCAGCCCCTTAATTTTGTTGTGCTTTAACAAATGTTAAAGCAGAAACTCAATAATGTGGTCCAGCCAAATGACTTCCCTCTATTGGTCTGGTCCTGCTGGAGGTCTAATCCCTCTTATTGTTACTCTCATGATGGGATTAAATCAAAGTAAAGATCCAATAAATAAAAGTAATGTTTCATAATCTAGCATTTAATAAAACATATTTAATAGTTTGATAACATGATAAATTCAGTAACTAAATTCTGTTGGTGTCATGATGATTAAGTTATTGCCACAAGTAAATTGCCTATTAGAGTAATTAAGTTCTTATTTTATGACTCAGAATATTTCTTTCAGATGGTAAATGGCTTGAACTTATCTTAACTTTATCAAGTCCATATGGACCCCAAAAGCACTTTGCACTTCAATCATTCACACACTGATGGTGGTAAGCTACACTGTAGCCACAGCTGCCCTGGAGCACACTGACAGAGGCAGGGCACCAATTAGGGTTGGACGATATGGCCCAAAAAAGAAATCTCCGTTTTTTTTCATTCCAAATTTGATTTTTGATTTTAATCGATTTTGTTTCCCACTTAACGGAGTGCCTCTGTTTCAGGTGTTGAAACAGTTTTTTTGTACTCCTGTTTTTTGTATCAAGAGCCTTCAAATAGATTTTGCAGTGAGGTGTTTGTTGCTCCAAGTCCGAGGATGCAAAACCTAACCAGTTCCAGAAAACTGAAGAAACAGCGCCTTTTTTGGGAAGATCCTCTTTGCTAGCTGTCATATTGTCCTGTTGTGTAAGTGTCTTGAGGGACAGTTGGGGCGACCTCTGAAATACAGAAGCCTCAAAGAGTGCACTGGTGGGAAAAAAATCTTGATTTTCCCCAAATTAAATATTTATAAATGGCAAATTCGAATTAATCGATTTATTGCCCAGCCCTAGCTCCAATGCACCGGCACCACCGGTCCCTCTGACCACCATCAGGGAGACAAGGTGGGTGAGGTGTCTTGCCCTAGGACACAATGACTGAGACGTCTGGAACGGGGGATCGAACCGGCAACCTACTGGTAGCAGGTCGACTCCCCTAACCACTCCACCACAGCCGTCCCAGCTGTTCTGAAGCACAGAGGCTTAAAACAAAAACAATTCGTAACCGCCCAAATACTTATCGTCTGGCCTGCCTTGTTTTTAGTAGACTGCACTGAGGTTGAAAACAGTCTCAAACGTGTTATCTTCACTCTGCCACAGAATTTCTATCATCATCTCGTGTTGCTTTTGGATCGCCTGCCAGTTCTTGCATTGGCTGCCTGTGACATAAGTAAAGTCTCTCAGCTCTCTTGCTTGTGTTTTGATGCAGGGATTCCAGAGGAATCCACAATCAGATTCCTCAGCAGGGCCAAAGAAAGGAGGGAGACTGTTCAGATTGACAGCTGTGCTCTGTCAAACATTCCTTTTGGCTCTACTAGTGACCGCCGGTCTTCATTGTTTTAATCCTTTCCTTTTATACAGTTGCAGTGGAATAGATGTCGGCACCGGTGTGGAACAGAGAACAGACAGTAAATAACAAAATAATCTTACTGACAGCAGAGCTGAGGTAACAGCTCCAGATAAAACAGTGGTCTAGGACTAGATGTACATGTGGTTGCCTGAATATTTAACTGCTTTAGTTTCTTTCTGAGATGAGGGCCAAAAGTTGTTTAAAAGGTTGTACCATTTTACACGGGAGAAATGCCACATTCTGGGTGACATTACTGATGTATAAAAATGTTAAAAATTGATTGGTATTGGAAAGGGGGGAAAAACTGGCTGTGAAAACTAAAAGTGTGGAAATTTGATTCTAAGACGGCAATCCAGAGGTGGAGTGTAAAATATTCACAGTAAAGATAATATGATAGATTAGTTCCATTTTAGGTAAGATTGTCCCAGCCCCATCAGGCTTTTTGGACATATAATTACAAATTAAAAGTAATATGTCATTTGCTCCCAACTAATTGGTGAACAGCATTCATGAGAGGGGTCTCCAAAATGTTTTGAAACAGTTGTTGTCGTTTTGCTCCTCAGCATGGCTTCCTAAAAACGCTGCAGGATTTCTCAAACATGCATGAATGAGTCAAAGCAAGGCTTTGGACATGTTTTTTAAGAGAGTATAACATTGTAACATGATATAAAACTCAAAAAAGTTGATTTTTACATGATATTGCCCCTTTAAGTATATTGCACTAAACACAAATGTTCTCGGTCAGCCATCTTGACTGTTTGAGAAGATGTGTGGAACTTCCTTGTTCTCATCCTGTTCCTTATTAGACTTTGCAAGAGAAGCACTCGCTGCGTAGTTCAGGCTCAAGGATTAAAGCAGAAAAAAAGGTTTTGACTGAGGAAACATCGCCCTTCACCACCACCTAATGCACCAAAAGCTTTTTCCAGAATACAGGTCCCATTTATTTATTTATTTATTTGTTTGTTTGTTTAAAAGAAGTGTATGACCTTTGTAAATTACACATTTTAGTGTTCTCTAATGAAGTGTTGAAGTTGTAAGGAGACATTAACCTGCACCTGTGTGAAGGAGTCTAATGATGGCTAACAAACACAGCAAAAGACAGCAGCTGTGGTAAAGTCTCAGTCATAGAGTTAACCATGTTAGTCACCATATTATCAATAGTTAAAGCTGCAGAGGCCCTTGTGTCACTGGCAGTGCAGGGAGAGTTCCTCTTTCACAATCTACGTCTTTAAAATACAAAAGTGGCTTCAGGTTTGATAAGAGATTTATCAGTGGACTTTCATTCACAGACTGAAGAATCTTGCCAAGAAAACCATAACACTGACACAAAAAAAGTAAATTTTGTAGAATATGAATAATCAGTTGAATACAATGAACAAATGATTTTGTCTTACAGGTGTTGGGTTGCCTGGTCGTCCATAAACACGGCTAAAGTAAAACCTCATTGCCATTAAAAGTTGATTGTCAGTGTCCTTCGTGATTACCTGATTGTATTGAGCAAATGTAAACAAATGCAAAATTTTGTGAAGGCAGTACTTACAAAACAAAGTTGAGAGGGGATTGTTTTACCATTGTGTGATTCCTTCCTATTATAATTACTGGTTCTGATCACAGAGGTCCTGTGTGGCTGACAGGACGACTCCCAGTCTCCTGAAGTCTGGCACAGAATGTTTTATGACTGTATTAAAAGCTGTTTAAAGCACCGTCCCAGAGTTACACAAGAGTATATCAGTATAAAGAAAAACTATCAGTCATCTAGTGATTCTGTCCGATTTTCCATGAAACTGTTTCAGGAGAACTGAGAGTCTGAGCAAAACAACCCCTCCAGCTAAGAACAGCTGAAAATAATTAGCATCTGAAGAATGAAAGAACGTGTTGGAACAATGGTGTCCCTCTAGCTCAGGAGGACGAAAGCACAGAGAGCTGAATTAATGCTCAATTCAGATTTTTATTTTTATTTTTTGGTGTGAACGTTTATATTTTAAATGTGACTAGGGCTGCACCGATTAGTTGAAATAATCGATGACTTCGATTATGTAAATTTGTCGATGCAGATTTTTTATTATCGATTCGCTGTATTACATAACCACCACGTGAATGTTCATGCAATTCCATTTCGGTACCTAAATGCATCATTGCGACCGTAAGAGTGGTGAGTTTTCCATGTTTGTCTTGAACGCAGCATCATGCAAGAGCGTAATGACGTCAGCAGCTGCTGCTTCAGTTCAGTCTGAAGCTTGAAAACAAGCCTCGCAGCTCCTGGAGTAAAATTTACCAAACAGACCGCCTCTGAATTATCTGGTGGATTAATTATCTTGTGAACACGACGTTCGCTTGCTCAAAGTAAATAAAGTACCGCCACTTTCTTTACTTCATCCACCATTAAACAGAGACCAGTGTTAGGTCGAGCCACGTTCCCAGTTTCCCCAGCATCTCAAACAACAGAGGAGCTTCCCGACACACGTCTGACCTAAAGAGCACAAGCAGCCAACAAGTGTTGGACGTGTTCTGGATGTTCAAAACGTAGCTCAAATACCTTTTTATTAATTTTAACTGCATCCTCTTTTGTTTATTTGATTTAAACTTATTTGCCTTCCATGGACCTCCATCACACATTTTTCTAGTGGCGAAATGACATCAATAGAAATATGTGGAGCTGGATTTTAATTTGTGTAATAAGACAAAACAGTCTTGTTGTTTTCAACAGTTTTCACCTTAAAGAAATTAGTTACACAACTGATGTTACAATACAAAGAGTTGGATGTTGTCTTGATATTTGTTAAATTATATACTGTATATTGAGAAATATGTTAAATAAAAAATAATAAATAAATGTTTATTATAGTTTTTCCAGAGTGACTTGAATTTTGCATGATTTAGTTAATTTGTTAGATTGTTAACATCTTGCACTATATTTCTT
>NW_013952417.1:164675-184164 GCF_001266775.1 Austrofundulus limnaeus | reverse complement strand
CATAGATGAAATAAGAAATATGAAACAAATAACATAAAACACATACAAAGTAGAACACAGCTAAATGCATCAAAAGTATGTCTATGTATTAGAATTTTCTGAGACAATGAATTTTGGTTTTTTATTTTTTACCCCCAGTAAGAGGTTTTTATTTAACAGAATTTTTGGACAAAAGAAATCGCAATATATCGCCTTGCTCACAGTATCGCAATATATCGGGATATATCGTATCGTGACCCCTCTGTCATGATATGTATCGTATCGCCAAATTCTTGCCAATACACAGCCCTACATGCACAAAGACATTTCAGTCTCAAGCATGAAAACAGTCACCACTAAAACTGTGAATGTACAAACATTTGGACCAAAAATAAGTTAGGGTCACTTCTACACATTGAAAAGTGCGAGTAGCACAAACAGCACTCCATAATTGTTACTGTTCATCTACTCGTAAAAGTGCAGAAAATCTACTGACTGCAGCCGTCCGTAGTGCACATGCACAATTTCGCACCAATGCAGGGGGACTCCAGAAACCTCCACTGTGAGACCAGGATTCAAAAAGCTTCTGTTTCAAAGAAAATGATTGCTGTTGTTGTGTACACAAATGGCCAAAATGCAGCATAGAAGCTACGGTTTTACTCAGAAACAGTGTAATATAAACTGGGCCATAGTGTTTTTAAAATGTAAATGTAACATGTAATTTCCTCTTGAGGCTCTGGTTTTGTACGTCATTTGTTTATTATTAATCACCTGTTTTAGATGTGAAATATGAGATGATAAACTTGGAGATTGGTTTTTGAAAGTTAAATCGTTCAAAATTGTGCTGACAGAAGTGCTCTTAGACAGATGTTCAGTCACTTTATTTTAGAATTGTGGAGCGTAAAACCAAATGTTCATCTGTGTCGAACTGAAGGAAGCTACACTGAGTGAAAACTGTTATTAGTGGAAAGATATTGTGTTTAGTGCATCTTTGACAGCTTTGAGGTTTGACTGCATTCATTTTAGGTTTGTTTGGTTCAAGAAAATCACTGGCTGAACACACGGGAGGTCTTTTTTTTAAAAAGATATGAACTGTTTAAATGGTTTATTGCTATTTTATTTTTTTCCTTGAGCAACCAAAAGTGGTGCCGCCCCACTGGTTATAAATATGAGTGCACGATGCTCTGTTTCCACTTGTCAGACCAGAAGGATCTGTTGAAAATTTTCTTTTTAAAAAATCTGTTTTTCATAATTTTTGGAGCACTCATCTAGAGTAGATTTAGTAGGAAATCACTTAAAACTTTAATACTTTGAATAAATTAAAGCCACCTGCCATACTTTTGTCATCTTATGCTGATTATTGAGAGTTATAGCTGTTTTGGGTCAAACCTTGAAAATAACGTGCAGTCTCACGCTAAATGACGGTTTTGTGAATGATCTGTTAGCACTCGCAGCTTGTTGTAAAATGACTCAGTTATTACAACACCAAATTTGAGCAAAGTAATGCCACTGAGATGGGATAATTTTTTAACTCACTAGAGAAACAAACACATACAGGTGCAAACATTACCTCCTTACAAAGCGCTGAACATAGTCTGGAGCCGAATTTGACAACAGCTTGATGTTGCCATCCAGAACCAGTGTTGGATATATCAGCCCTTTTAAAAAGCTGCTGTAAAAAATGTGGTTCAGCATAAAATGATAAGTTATTCAATTATCCATCTGCTTGTCTGTGGACAGTTTCTCCTCCAGAATTTGGGCCTGCAGAACATGATAGGGCTGTGCCGAGCTCTATCTGACTGGTGGGGACAAACAGGATGTTTGCTTTGAGGCGACAGTTGGCTGCTTTATCATGGTCCTGATGGACAGAAAACTGGGACAGCTGATGGAGTTTTCTAAGCATCAAAATTAATGTTTGAGTCTCAGTTCATTGTGCCTTTTAGTGCTGCCTTATACATGAGTCACGAGCCAAATGCTGACTGGGCAGAATGAACCGAACGCAGGCGTTTTGTTCTGAAATCACTCTGTTTCCAACTTTGACAAAAAATTTTTAACTTGAAGTCTTTTGTTTTAAGCTTAAGAACTGTATTATGCTGATTATCATTATTTATTTTTTATTTTACAGGATTTTTAGGGTATGTTTAGCATACTTCCTCATTCCTGAGAAACTACAGTAATTACTGCTGTGACTGCACTTCCTCTGGGTGGACTGGGAAACATTAACAATATCGTTTCAGATGTCAGCAGGCCTTTAAATTAGGAACAAAATTATCTCTTGTTTTGACCTCTTGAGTAGATGGGCAAAGTATTCTTAGCTTTATAGTGTTGAAGTCTTGTGTTACACCTTTTCAGTTTAATGTTATTAGTAGTAATGAGGTAGACAGTCACTAAGCCAGAGAGTAATTTTGAACAGGAAAGCTTTAGAGATGTGAATGAGCTTTTATCTTCCCCTGAGCCAAACAAACTCATTGCAGGCAGGATTCTGTACTCCCAGCTGAATCATAGCTGGGAGTATACAGATGTCTCGAAATGCCCTTTTATGGCATCGGAGAACTTTTAAAAAACAGGAAATGGCATCGAGTCATCTGATCTCGCAAGAACTCTGTCATTTCAGAGCCGTGGAGAAGATCCAAGTTGACCCGGCTCCTGTTCCTCCTAAAACACCTCAGAATGTGACTTAAAGAAGCAATTAGATGAAATGTCTGACAGAGGAACAGGAAGTTCTGCTGCAGGAAACCTGTTTTCACTGGTGTTTAGTGGAGCAAAGCCCACTCTGCAGTTTTACTCTGCTGCCATGAAAACATTATAAACTGCTTTCTAATTGTCACACTATATAAAGTAAATGTCTAAGATGTTTTAAAGAAACAATAAAGACATGCATTCCAGTAGGAGCTTGTCCTGTCTGTTAGCCAAATATCTCATGAAACACTGCAGGAAGTAATCAGTGGCTCTACATCTATAACTCATTAACATTTGGAGTCAGCCCAGCTTCCACAGCTAATCAACCTTAGTAAACACAACAATGACTATAACTCAGTCAGTTTTACAAATAACCAGCTAATTTTCAGAAGAGGACCTTAGCATTAAACACTGACACAAATGCTGATGGGCGATATGCATTCCTTCAAGAAGGCTAGGCTTGTTTTTGGTCATTAAAATGTGACGGGTCAGGTCAGTGAATGTGTCTGCATAATAAATAATACTATAACCTAATTACTGCCTTTTCATTTTTCATCCAGGAGGTGTTCAACCAAGCCATCATCATCTCACTGGACAGGAGGGCTGTCCCTAAAACACTCGTCTACTTCAGGTACTCATTTTGGGCTTGTTTACTTTTTGGTCAGTCGTTTATTTCTTTGAAAAACAGATATTGAAAAAAATGGATGTTTTTTTTTTCATTTTCTATTTATACGCTAAAAATGGGGATTTTTTTCTCCTTCAAATTGTTGTCAAAGCAAGTTAGCACTGTCCTGTGGAACCTGCTGTGGCTTCAAGTTCCCCGTCATGGACCTCTTTGAGAAAGGCTTTATAAATAATAAATAAAAAAATGATAAAATGAAAATTGTAATATAGCAGTATCTGCAAGTCTGTATTTGATAATATTTTAAACTTTTAAAATATTGCATGGTAGAACCATAAGTTGCACTTCATATTAGTGACGAACTTTTTTGATGAGTTGCCTTCATTTTTGCCTTCTACTTTTAATTTAAAATAGGTTTTCATTTTTGGCAGGTATAAGGTTCTTCTAAATATTAAAAAAAATGTTAAACATCTTAGTGGCGCACTACCACTACTAGTGGTGAGAAAGTGTATTGCACCTTATTCAAAATCAATGCGGTCCCGCGGCCCTCTGCAGCCCAAAGTTAAAAACTGTTGTTCTTTTGAGGCCCTCAAGGTGGCGCTCGTCGCCCACAATTGGGCCGCGGCCCATAGGTTAAGAATCTCTGCTGTAAAGTATACATTTACATCAACATCTTCCTAGATATTCCTATAACGTGTGAAAACATGGCAACAGAGCAACACATTCCTGACAGCCTCTCTCAGTTGTCCCAAGATATGTGGTCTCTGCTAGTTTGTAACCTCAACTTCCTGTTTAGTACAACCACGCGTAACGTCAACATCTGACAGAATTACGCTTTGCGTAGCCTGGTTAATATGCTCCAAACCGGTAGATGGAAACACGCCTAATTTGTATTTCTTTCTCTTTTTTTAAATTTTCTTTTCTTTTTTGTGACAAAAGGTCTTTCAAAATCTGCATTCAAATAGGATGGAAACATTGATAGAGCAAAGGCAAACAGAGAAACTGGTGAAATTGTAAAATCCCAGCTGCGAAGGAACAGAAAGTTAAAGTAAAAATGACAAAATAATAAAACGGGAAGAACTGTGGATGGTTTTGAGTAAAAATAGCTGAAATCTGTTGTATTATTAGATTTAGGAGTCAGCAAACAGCAGAAAACGAGGGCCCTGAAATAGGAATTACAACAGTTTGTCAAGACTGTACAGTCTCTAACCCATGGTGTACTTAGAAGATGGATGTGGCAATCTGTCAGTGTGGCATATAAAAAGTGGCTGTTTGGAAACATTTTGCGCCCTTTTGAATGGAGGCAAACTAAGCAAACAGTATCAACAAATTAAAAAAAAAAACTACTCGGTGATATGAACGCACCGACCAGTCTGTTATTAAGCTTTTAATAAATCACAAGTGAAACCCGCCACTTCCTGCACAGACACGAGCTTTCAGATGTGAAGTGGGCAGTCTGGAACTAAAAGAGGTGTGTAGCAAAACTCAGCTGGGCTGAAGTGGAGTTTAATGCATTAATGTGGGTCAGACAGCAGCCTTGTTTGTGCCTAATGCCAAACCAAACTTATTTTTCAAATTTGATCATTAATTGCTTTACGTTTATCACATAGATCACTATAAGGTTCCAAATATAAGCAAGCTTAGCACATCCAGATGGCCAAAACCTTGTTTATGTAGTTATAACCCTGTGTAATATATTGAAAAGGGCCAGTTACACAGACATTCACACAAACAGGCTGTGTGTGCTTCTGCAGCTGATCAGCTGTCCTGCAGCAACCTGAGAAACGAAGCGAGACGGAGGCGTGGAGCAGAACTCACCTGAGCTGTGTCCATAGAGCTGCGTTAACCTGGACAACACCGAGAAACAGAAGAGAAAACTAACAAATATAGTTTTAGGTAGATTGTTTTGTTTTCTGTGTTCCCAAACTAGGATGGTGTGCAATGAGGCATTGCAGTGTTAGTTTTGCCTACTACAGTCTGGCAGGGGAAAGAAAACAAAAAACACTGAGTGATGCTGTGAGACCCAGGACCCCCTGGAGGGTTGTGCCCCACAGTTTGAGAACTACTGCTAAGCCCACAAATGTGATACATGTTGGTGTCTACAGTTTTCTCAGTGACAGTTTGGGGGGTGGATCTAGTGGTGGTGTTCATTAAACATCCTAAGATACTGTTTAATGCTGTTTTGTGATACATTCTTTAAAAGTCTGCATTAACTGCAGAGCTGTTCTTTCTATTATATTATTTCACAGATATCTATTTAACTAGATCTACTGTGTGGCTTCAGACGAATAATTAAACTTACAAACTAATCTGAGGCACCTAAAAGATAAAGATCAACCACAGATGGAGTACAGATCACCAGATGTACAGTTCTGTTTCTTTCATAGAGAGGATGTTTAGAGATGTGGTTAACAATGCGGAGACAGGACAAACTCAACTAGATGCACATGTGAAAATGTTCATTTTAGGACACTTGTCAAGGCAGTTGAAGACAAATGATTAGCAATGCTAAGTGTGGGTTAACTGGTGAAAGCAAAAGTTTGAACATCTATGTTTAGCTGTGTTTTATTTTATGTTAGTGACTATATAATTGGATGTTTAGCTTCTCTAAGAAAGAAATTTCAACTTTTATCTTAAGCGTAATGTCCATTTTATAAAGCTGGTTCGTCTTATTTGACATATCTTCAGAAGAGTTGACAACATACAGTTGGTGTTCATATTTACTTTGTTAAGCTGACCAGAAGCATATACTTCTTACTAAGAGAACTTCTTATTTTACTGAAGTAAGGCCCACTCTTAAGGATGTATGTTGTTATTGCAAATTTTCTTTGCACTAAAATCAAACTTAAACATAAATCAAAACATCTAGCTGTTTCATTTCTCTTACTTCATTTTATGAGAAATGCAACTAACTGTTCAAGATATTATTTCCTTAAGAATATACTGTATGTGCAGACTAAATTAACCATTCAAATAAAAGAAACAGCTGATTCAGGTGATTGTTGGTTTTGAATGGTTTCCCACTTCTGGTTTAGTTCAGACTAATAATAATGGAATTGAATGTGATTTCTAGCTATATACTGCTGATGTCGTGTCTTGAATATATGTTTCTATATGTCTTGGAACAGGTGTGAGTGGGGTGACGGTGCAGAGCAGCAATCATGGTTGCCCTGTCTTTAAAGATCGATGTGGGAAATGTGGTGAAAACAATGCAGTTTGAGCCCTCCACAATGGTCTACGACGCCTGCCGTATCATCAGGGAAAGAGTTCCTGAGGCACCGCTTGGCCAACGTGAGTTTCCTCCTCCTCCTCTACACACACACACACACACCTAATCACACACTTGTGGAGTTTTGAGCCATCAGTATATTTAGTCAGGATTGCTTGGAGCTTGAAACCACCATCATTACATGTTCAGACCCTTGCATGTTCAGACAGCTTGCTTTTCTACTGCAAGCATTTTCTCCTTTGCTTTCTGTTCTATGACACATTGTTTGAGCTGAATCTTTACTCACAGCGTTCAGCTTACATTAAGTTTATGTAAAGGTACATACAGCTTGGCGTATTTCATTAAAAAAAACAGATTGTTGTAGCCAGTTTGATGTTGGGACAGCCATAATGCCTGCAGTTGTTACATGTTGCCTTATAGCCTTTGAGAGCAAAGCCACATGAAACTTGATCATCAGTTAGAGAATGAATAGGAGGAGGTGGATGAAGGCTCTAGAGTAGAATAGGAAGGAATCATGTCCATGGATGATGAAGACTATGAGAACATTGAAGGTGGAACTGTGGTGACCCTCTCTGCTCTTCCCTGTTTTGGTCAGCGTAAACTGTTAAGGTGTATTTTCCCTTATAAACATTAACAATAGTCTAATTCTCACTACACTAATTGAATAATATTAATAATAAAATCTTGACCACTTGGCCAACATAGAGTTAATTCTCCTGAAAATAAAAAACACTCCAGGTCTATAAAGATTTAACCAGGACTTCTGAAGGGTTGGATCTGGTGCCAAGATAATGTCTCATTGGTTTTACATCTTTGAGCAACTCTTGGTAGACTCGATTCATTGTTGATCAGTAAAGTTTTTATGAAAAATACAGTTGTGGAAAACGTTTTTGCCATCACAGTTCAGCATTTGTCACAATTCTTCAATCCTTTTTTCCTCCAAATTGTTTCTGTTTCCAATGCATCACTTTTCAGGACAGAATGATTACCTGCTGATTTGTACAGTTCAGTATTATTTCACATTGTTGATCTTAATGTTGAAGGCATCCCATATTAGTTGTAACATTAGACATTATTTGATAAACATATATTTTAACTTTAAAATAAAGACAGTAAAAATACTGTAGGATGTTTAGTTTTTATAATTTTTAAACTAAAAGTTTAAAAATATATTGCACGGACGGGGCTATTTTAATTACACGCAAAGCATTCTGGGTAAATGATGATGTGGATAGGTCCTTGGCGCGAGGTTGCTAGCGAGCTATATCCACCCAGAAGGTTAATCTTGGACAATATCTGACGATCGACTCTTTTAAATGAAACCAGAGAGCGTTGACAGAGAGGAGAAGGTAGAAATGACTCAGCCTGTAACTGAAAATATGGATGGAGGACAACAGAGCTGCTTCATGGAAGAAGAACCTCAGCTTAGCCTGTTAGCTTTAGCGTTAGCCCTGACGCTATCACCATATATATGTATTAGCTCAGCGCTACACATTCTCCTCTCGTCACTGAGGTCCTCCATCCACATGACAGAGAGGGGAACACAAAAATGACTCAGACTGCAACTGAAAATATGGATGGAGGACCTCAGTTTAGCTTGTTTGTTGCGCTAGCGCTGAGCTAATACATACAGTATAAGGCAATATAGCATCTGCGCTAGCGCAAATACTAACAGGCTAAGCTGAGGTTCTTCTTCCATGAAGCAGCTCTGTTGTCCTCCATCTATATTTTCAGTTACAGGCTGAGTCATTTCTACCTTCTCCTCTCTGTCAACGCTCTCTGGTTTCATTTAAAAGAGTCGATCATCAGATATTGTCCAAGATTAACCTTCAGGGTGGATACAGCTCGCTAGCAGCCTCGCACCGATGACCTATCCACGTCATCATTTACCCAGAATGCTTTGCCTGTAAATAAAATGGCTCCGTCCGTGTTAAAATATATTTTTAAAAATTTACAAAACTAAACAGCCTACAGTATTTTTACAGTCTTTATTTTACAGTTAAAATATATGTTTATCAAATAAAGTCTAATGTTACAACTAATCGGGATCCATTTAAAGGTTTGTAAAGTAGCAGTTTGAGTAAAGCAATGGAAGATTTATCAACTGATAATTTGGCTATAAAATAAGTTACATTTTTCATCTATTCTGACATTTAAACCTTAAATTATAATCAAAACACCAGAAAGTTATCTTTTAAGACAATATTACAAAAAAATGGTAGTGTTTATTTTATTAGACTAAATTAGAGTTAATGCAGAAAAGAAGTAAGACAGAACTCAGTAACATTTCACAAAGTTAAACAAAAAAACTCTAGTTTACTTGTATGAAAATGACTGATATCAGAGTTATTGAATTAATATGCAAATGGTATAATTACACAACACCCCTTCTTTCCATACAGTCAAACAAGCAGATCTTTGCTTCTGCTTTGGCTTCTCAACCAGCCATGCTTTGTATAATTAAAATGCTTAAGTTAGTTTTTTCCTTTTTTGTTTTATTTTTTAAGTTAACAAAATGCAGTTACAGTGATATATATAATGTTAGCCCACTTCTAGATGATGACCGTGGAGATCACTTGTGGCTGATGTTTTTGTCGTTAAGTTTCCTGTCCCAGTCCAAAACGTCTGGAAACAGTTCACACTCTGCTGTGAAGATAGCCTGGTAAAAACCAGACCCTTGTCTTTCACTTTGCTTCGTACGAGGGTCTGGACTCTCAGCTATAGAGAAGCGATTCTTGCTGGAGGCGTGGCCTCTGCTGAAGTTTAAAATGATTGGATCGAGGGTCTGGACTCTCGGCTATAGAGAAGCGATTCTTGCTGGAGGCGTGGCCTCTGCTGAAGTTTAAAATGATTGGATCGGTTGGCCGCGACGTATGTTGCTGTGAAGGAAGCTAAGCTAAGAAGCTAACTGGAAATCGCGTGCGCTGTAAACAACCCTACTGAGAGGAGAAAAGTCTCGAGCCGAACAAGACGACTGTAAATGAGAGCTGCTGCTTTGTCAGACAAATTTAATTTAATTTGGAAGCCTTATCAACACGGACTGGCTTTGTTCACTTCCTCCACTGCCTTTAACTAACTAGCAGACACTGCGCAGAAAATCAACGTTGTTCAAAACTTCGCCTTCTGTTTGCTGATTGGCCCGAAAAAAATTCTCCTGAAGAGATCCTTGTCTATGGGAGAAGTCCCAGACGGAGCAGTGAAGGGAAACTAGAATTGAGTGGAGCTGTGTAGGAAGGCGAGGGCCAGGCTACTATCAAGAGGGATAATTGAGTTTTTTGAATGTACCTCGAGGAGAGCTCTTGGTTTTAGGAGGAAAGAAATAATAGCATCCCTTCTCTTGTCTCTGAGGTGTCACAGAATCTAAATTTGGACCAAATTTCTTTCTGCAGCCAAGAGGTCAAGAGTTTCCAGTTCAGTGGGCTCCAGATCGAATTAAGAAAATATGCTTCTTTGAGTCTTTTAGGGTTCTATTCATGACTGGGAGTAAAACGTTTAGGACGTGCTGTATCACTGTGTTGTGCCTTTAAACCAGCAAGTTAGAAGCCAAAGCTATTGATTTATTGATTCTGCATCAAAAGAAGCCATTTGATTTGGTTTGGGCATCTGTTAAAATGCTTCCATCTTCTGTGGGTTGTGTTCAGGATGTGTCCCAGTGGGAGGAAGCTTCAGGGCCCTGCTTTGACCTCTCATTTATGCAGAAAAAAGCAAACTCAGTGTGCTGAATTTATCCAAAGATGTCTCTAAATAAAATATAGTGGTCTTTGTCTTGTTATATTATCAAACTCTTCAGAGAGAAACAGTTCTGTCCATCCATTTCACAAATACATCATCTGGAGGGCACGTGGAGTTGCGTTTTATTATGCGTTTTATTACGCAAGTTATTTCTTCAGCAGCTCTCTGCATGACTTGCTCCAGCATGCAGGCAGTTTTACATTCAAGTAAGAAAATACCAAGTGCCTCTGACTTTGCCCATGTAAATAGCTTGTTCCTACTGGCCAGCAAATGATGTAGCATGATTTACCAAAACTCTAAAGTCCTTCAAGTTAGAATGATATAAAATTAATAAGAACAACTATAATCTCTACTTTTTAGTTCTGCAGTGCAGATAGTTGCTTAGTTGATTTTTCTTATCTTCACAAAGAGGATTTTAAGTTCAAATAAAATTAAATTGTTCTATTGGACAGAAAATGACTTTCAACTACTCTTACTGGTGTATCATCAAGTGGCTTTAAAAGTTTGGTAAAACTAACTTTTAGTTTCATTATATTAAAAATAACTCAGATCAGAGCGTTAACCAACATACATCTAATCTCCTATATTTTTGGAAATTCCTAAAAAGAAATTAGCAAATTATCAGTGTAACCATATGTTCAGCAGTGATTGGTTTGTTGTGTTTCAGCCAGGATTAGAGCAGATCATGTTTTTACCTGGCCTCAGGCTTGTCTGAGCACGCTGTAGAAAGAGTTTATACAGATTATACAGAGTTTATTTTTCTTCTGGTGGATCCCAGGTTTGCATTTGATGACCAATTTATTTATTTATTTATTTATTTAAACAAAAGCTTAAACATGTGTTTGGATATCCAGGAAACACATAAAGCTAAAAAAAAAACCTCCCATAAAGATTTCAAAATTTTCAATAAAAGGTGTGCCTCAAGGTTTGGCTTTTGGAACAAAGCCTTTCATGTTATATGTGCTTTAAATAAATTCTACATTTTAATTCTTATGCAGATGCCACTTGTTTTGTGAAACCAGATAAAGCAATCTGTTAAGTTGATTACAGTCAAAATTCAAAAGGCATAAAGCATGTAAAACCTTTTTAATTTACTTTAAAATACGTCTAAATTTATTATGTTTCTAAATGTTACTAAACTCTATACAAACAAGTCTTTTTTTATTCTGCAGCTCTTATGTTTATGTAATTATTTTTTGTTATTACAAGCTAAATAATGTCTTTCAACATTTGCATAAAAAAGACTGGGACTTCATTTAACTCGTGTTAAATTGGAAAACTTCACTTTTTAATGCAGAAATAAATTGGTTTTAGTTTTGTCTCGTCAACATTAGTTAGCCGTACACTACCAGTCAAAAGTTTGGACACACCATTTCATTTAATATTATGAGAAGGTGTGTTCAAACCCTTGACTGGTAGTGTAATTCATTATTATCAATATCCAAATAACTACAGGTGCCTAATACTAATGCAGATTGCTTCAGCAAATATTTACTTGTAAGGCTCTCGATGACCAAAGTCAATAAGACCTTACAGACCTCTATATTTCACCATCTTTGCTCACTAAATACTGATGAAGTCACTCAGTTACTTGTCAAAGAGCAAACAAGATACTAACAGCCTTGTACACACACACAAACTCACACACATTCACACTTAAAGACAATTTTGAGTCACCAGAGCATTAAGAAAACACATACAAGAGGGAAAAAGTGCAACTTCCACACAAAAAAGGACCTGGCCAAGTTTCAAACCGGCAGTGAGGCAACAGCTAACCACGCTTGTGGTTCCTCAAGTATCTAAATGTAGAATGGGAGGCAGAGCCTTCAGCTATCAGGTTCCTGTCTTGTGGAACCAGCAGTTAAGGTTCAGGAGGTAGACTTCGTCTCTACCTAAAACGGCAGATTTAAAAACAGCAGGGCAGAATCCACAAACCATCGGGACACTGAACTTCTGAACCTCACTACTTCCACTGAGTGCTGTGCTGTTAAACTTCTGCTTTTAAGTTCAACTCTTTATGATAGTATTTCTGGTATTTGTTAAATTTTATTTTACAGTTGTGTGTTACTGTGCAACAGCATAGGACTGTGAGTCCAAGAATGTTAATGCAGCACCATCTCATCTGCAGGTACACAGGCTTTTAGGGTAGATTTTGGAAGAGGGCATTGCCCGCACCCCCCAGTCATTAAGCTTATGGACGTTTACAAAATTTACATACGTAAACAAAGGTTTCAAACTGACCAGGACTGGACATTATGACAACAACACACAACAAGCTGTAAAATTGCTTCCACCCCCTCTATCCACGCCGGCACAGCTTATTCTTTATGTGCCTTCCTCTGGTATCACAAAATCATCGCGGTCACCTGCATGCTGCTTACGAAGTTTACAGAAGCATATGAAATTTACGTTGTGTAAAAATAAAACAAAAACAACTCTCCTTGAACCCAAAAAGTCCCCAGCTGAAAGAGGACGTCGTAAAACCGAACATCTGACGCTCCTCAAGCTAAATGCCTGCAGGTGCATCTTTTGGCAAAATTAGTGGCTCATCATTTGTTCTCTGTCTCTAAAGCCAACGACTACGGGCTTTTCTTGTCCGATGAAGACCCAAAGAAAGGCATCTGGCTGGATGCTGGAAAGGCCCTGGACTACTACATGTTAAGGAATGGGGTGAGTTGGACTGAGGCACAAAAGCACCTTTTTATATGATGAAAATGCTTTTAGTTCAAGAACTGAACACAAAACAATCACCAAAGAGAGATGACAACATGTGTCTGGTGTAAATTTTTATTTTTTTCCTCTCAACTTTATTTGTCAAAACAACAATTACAAGAAGACAGTCTGAAAGCATACGTCAGATATGTGCGAATACAAAACATGGAATAGTATGAATTACAGAACAGTAAAAATAAAAATATTAAGAACGACAAAAAAAAAAAAAATTAAAAAAAGGATTTAGGGGTCCATGAATACATTTAACATAGTACAGATTTCATTAGTTTTAATAGCAAGTTTGTTGTCAGTTTTTAATTGTTCGAATATAGTATTTAACTTCATTGTAAAAAGCAGTAAAACAAGGTTTCCTTTTAAAGTATTTGGAACAGTGTATATGATATTTAGCTAAAACCAGTAATAGATTAATGAGAAATTCTGGATTATTACAAGTGTAATTAGTGAGACCAAGTAAGACATATTTCCAATAAAGGGAAAAATGTGTTTTTATATTATTGTGTATGAAGTTACAAAGATTTTGCCAAAAATGATTTGACGAAGGGACAAAGCCAAAATAAATGGGTTACAGTTTCAGGCCAAGAATTACGGAAGGTAAAGTTAATATCAAGTTCTTTCTTGAATCTAGATTTTATGAAGATCTTTGAAGGGTAGATTTTATGAATAATTTTATAGGTGACTTCTTTAATTTTGTTAGTTATTAAAAAATAGTTTGAAAGAGTCCAGACCTTTTCCCAGGATGTTTTATCCATAAAACAGTCCCAGTGTTTGATAATATCTGGTCGTGTTCGTAGTTCCTTCTGAAAACGAGAACGTATTAATTTATTGTTTTTGATCATTTGATCATTTAAGCAGATTTTCCCTATAGTAGTCATTTCTGGGGGGGCAGTAGAGAGGTTATGTTCGTCAATCCTTTTATGTCCTTTAAATAGCATACAGACAGTCTGGTGTAAAATCTGTGTTGAACTGGATGAACCAATGACGTCCTTGCTCTCAAACAGATTGGTCAAACACTTGTCTTTGTCTCACAGGACACTTTGGAGTACAAGAAGAAGCAGAGGCCTCTGAAGATCCGCATGTTGGACGGGACGGTGAAGACTGTCATGGTGGACGACTCCAAGATCGTCAGCGACATGCTGATGACCATTTGTGCTAGAATAGGTCAGTTCAACGTAAACATCACCTGAACAACTCTGAAATGTCTTGATGAGATTAAAACTCTGTTGATCTGAGTCACTCCTGCTCTGTCACACATATGATGGAACTGGATGCAAAGTGTAAAACAGATGCATTAATAAGCTCAATCTGGGTGTCAGGAATAACAAACTACGATGAATACTCACTCGTGCGAGACATTGGCGAGGAGAAGAAGGAAGAAATCACTGGAACACTGAAAAGAGACAAGACTCTTCTAAGAGATGACAAGAAGATGGAGAAGCTGAAACAGAAGCTTCACACAGACGATGAGTGTAAGTGGCACAGAAGAGCCCCTCAGTCTAACACACACTTTATTTACTGGGCTGTCATGGAAAATACTTCATAAAGCAATATTCCAGTGCTGCGGTTTGATTTGAACTGGTTTATGTTGTACAGCTGAAAGGCTTGTTTGATGAGCTCGTATCAGGAATATTAGAAATTCACGAGTATTTTTATTTATTTATTTATTTATTTATTTATTTATTTATTTATTTATTTATTTATTTATATTTAAAAAAAAGAAATTCATGAGTAGATAAAATATGTGGAAAAGGAAGTGGAGTTAAAGTACCGTAATTTATTCATCTGGAGTATAATATGATCATAATTTTTTGAGCTTAAAAAGCATTAAAGATCTCATTAACTATAACCTGTGTATAATACTGCCCCTCTACTTCGTGGATGATTTTTAGGGTTAAATTTCTAGTATTATAAAATATACATGAATAAATCCAGTATGTTGTTAATGAAAACAGTGGAATAAAACGTTTACCAGTGGATTTAGACACAATCTGTGAAGTTTACTTTAGATTATCTCGGACTGATTTGTGTTTGGGTGCCGCTGCGTTGTTTGATGTGACCGGTGCCTGTTTTCAGTGAACTGGTTGGACCATGGCAGGACACTGAGGGAGCAAGGTGTGGAGGAGACAGAGATGCTGCTGCTGAGGAGGAAGTTCTTCTACTCGGACCAGAATGTGGACTCCAGAGACCCCGTTCAGCTCAACCTGCTCTATGTTCAGGTAACAACTCCCAACAAATACCTGGAAGGTCATCTTGGCTTTAAAGGGATCCATGATTAGTTGTAACATTAGACTTTATTTAATAAACATTTTAACTGTAAAATAAAGACTGTAAAAATACTGTTGGATGTTTAGTTTTTATAATTTTTAAACTAAAAGTTTAAAAATAAATTACACTGACAAGGCCATTTTATATACACTCAAAGTATACTGGGTATATGATGATAGGGATAGGTCAACAGAGCGAGGCTGCTAGTGAGCTATATCCACCCTGAAGATTAATCTTGGACAATATCTGATGATCGACTCTTTTAAATGAAACCAGAGAGCGTTGACAGAGAGGAGAAGGTAGAAATGACTCAGCCTGMAACTGAAAATATYGATGGAGGACKWCAGTTTAGCTTGTTTGTCGCAGTAGCACCGAGCTAATACTTACAAGGCAAAATAGCGTTGGCGCTAGCACAAATGCTAACAGGCTAAGCTGAAATTCTTCTTCCATGAAGCAGCTCTGTTGTCCTCCATCTATATTTTCAGTTACAGACTGTCATTTCTACCTTCTCCTCTRTGTCAACGCTCTCTGGTTTCATTTAAAAGAGTCGATCATCAGATATTGTCCAAGATTCAGGGTGGATATAGCTCACTAGCAACCTCGCACTGTTGACCTATCCCCATCATCATTTACCCAGAATGCTTTGTGTGTAAATAAAATGGTGTTAAAATATATTTTTTAAAATTATAAAAACTAAACAGTCTACAGTATTTTTACTGTCTTTATTTTACAGTTAAAATATATGTTTGTCAAATAAACTCTAATGTTCCAACTAATCAGGGATCCCTTTAATTACTTCCAATTTTATTTTGTTTTTATGTTTTACGCAGACATGATTATATTAAGATCTGCATTAATTCATTAGACTTTTTTCTTAAACTTTTTAGTCACAACATGTTCTGTTTCTGTGTGTGTGTGTGTGTGTGTGTGTGTGTGTGTGTGTGTGTGCGTGCGTGTGTGCGCTACAGGCTCGTGATGACATTCTGAACGGATCCCATCCCGTCTCCTTTGACAAGGCGTGTGAGTTCGCCGGTTATCAGTGCCAGATTCAGTTCGGCGATCACAACGAGTCCAAACACAAACCTGGATTCTTAGAGTAAGCACTTGGCTTTGTGTTTAACACCACTTTGTTGCCATGTTACATTCATTATTTTCATCCGATGGTTCTGAAGGGAGGTGGCAATCTCAAAACTGTCACGGTTCTTGTTTGATCCTGGCTCAATTTTGTCCTCCCCAGTTTAAAAGAGTTCCTGCCTAAAGAATACATCAAGAACAAAGGAGAGAAAAAGATTTTCCAGGTAAGAGCGAATCTGTTGAAGATTAAAATAATCATTAGAAATATCTGATTGATATTTAGAGGATGTAAAAGCGTTTCCAGTGATGCAGTAAGTGGCTCTGCTTCTCTGCAGGCACATAAAAACTATCAGAACATGACAGAGATTGAGGCCAAAGTGAGCTACGTGAAGCTGGCCAGGTCCCTGAAAACCTACGGAGTGTCATTCTTCCTGGTGAAGGTGGGAGGAAAATTATTTTTGTCAATCGTTTTACTTTTGTCTGTTTTGCGTGTAATGGAAATTTTAAAAATGTAAATAACGACTAAACTTGTGTGGTCTGAAGAGTAAATTACAAATAAAGTTCAACATAACGAGGATAAACCTAAAGCTCTTTTTAGATGTAACAAGTACTACAGTGGTGAGAAAGCATGTTCCAGACGTTGTTTGATCCGTTTTCTGATTAGTCAAACAAAAAAACAGTTTTTCTCTAGACTTCATTAATAAAGAACAGCAGGTTGCTTTAATGGAAAATGAAATTATTTTAAAACATCATTGCCACAATAAGAATTTCAGTTCATTTAACATTTATTAATTCAGTTTATGTTTCTGATGTTGTCGTATATTTCACTCTTTTTAATCTTCAGTCTGCAGCTTCGTGACTGAAGGCACAAAATATGGACTATATGCTTGTAAACGTGATCCGGATTAAAGTGAATTTCTTCTATTTTTGGGGGGAGGGGTGTTAATCGTGCAGTGATAATTTGAGAAAAAAAATTAACTGAGTTTTGATTAAATGGGAGAATTTTACTTAAAATTACAATCCAAAGGCAACAACCAATATTTATTTTCCATTCATCCATTTTTTAAATTTGCTTTAACTTGTGAAGGATCGTGAAACTGGTTTCTCCGCTAAAACTGTGCAACATAACAGACTAAATGTTTATTGGATTGAATGATCAACTTGAGCTGAAATATATCCCATAATAAACATCCTGGTTCATATTGACAGTTAAAATATTAACTTTCAGTCAGCCCAGTGCAGTGTACTGATTGATGTGAAGGATGATGGTCGAGTCTTTAAAATTTCATGTAATTCAACAACCCAGGGTTTTTAATGTAAAACCACCAAACAGAATTATGATAAGATGAAAAATTAAGAAAAAACCAGAAAACATTGTAACAACGCTGTGTTTAAAAATATCCTTCTAGCCACGCTCAAACAGAGCCTACTTCATGACACAGAAATCTTAACTTCCAGCTCAACATGTCCGGCTGAATTGAAAACCAACAACAAAACAAAATTAGTTTTTAACCAGAGCACAGGAAACAAGCTGAAGGAGCTGCATCTCCAACCATCTGAGTAGAAGAAATCCAACATCTTATCTGTTCTGGTGGAGCGGTTAACAGACTGCTGACATGTTGGCAGAGTAGCAGAGCGACAGAGGTGTGGTTAAAATCTCAAGAGAACAGCAGTAGAAGTATTATGTGTCAAGTCATGATCATCGCTCAAAGCTTCCCGTTTGAAAAGGGGAAGACATGTCTGTGGAAAAACATGCTCACAGTAAATGTACCAAGTCAAAATACAGAAGTTGGTTTGAGCTGGAGAGAAACTTCTAAAAGTTTCCTTCAGATCATGTCTTTGCAGTGAGTTTCTACCAAGAAATGAACAAAATGCTCTGTTCTTATAAGTACTATACTAGTACTATATTAGTACTAAACTATACTAGTACTAATACTTTGGTGTGATAATTGTGTTGTTCACACTTGTGTAAAAAGTTTGTGCAAGTCTTGGTTTGTTTATGTCTGTGTTTTTCTTTGCTGTTTTTATTTTCTGTTCATCACCTGATGTTAGGAAGCAGACGAATCCAGAGCTCAAGCGTTTACCAGTTTAACCCTTTTATAAAACCACAATATAAATAAACAACACGTTGAAATGTATTTAGAAATATAACAAATCCTGAAATTAAAAAATAAGGTGAAAATTTATTTTAGATGTAAAAAATCTTGAAATAAGTCTTTAAATAAATAAATAAACATGCAAAAATGTTTTAATGTATGGATTTTGTTTTATTTCTTGGGGACATGTATTTATACTACTATATACTTCATAAATTACAGGATTTATTTAGTTATTTCATTTAGAATAAAATGGCTCTCCATATATGGATGTATTTTTTTTTAGAATACAGAAGCAGTAACCCTGTAGATCAAATCAAAAAGAAGCCTGCAATATCAGAAGTTTTATCACGCTCTCCTTTTTTAAAAAAAAATTATTTTATTTATTTTGTTTAGGAACTTAAGCACAATAGTGATTGATGTTTAAAAGAATAGTTAAGATATTTTGAAGTGGGGTTCAGTGGAAGTGTTATGAATAATAAATATCTTACTTGGAAATAGCTCTTTGAACAAGAAAAACTGATTTAAAAGGTATTTATTACAACGTCATGAAGATCAGACATAATATCAAAAGGCAAAAAGCAAAATCGGCAGTTTTTTTTCTCATAATGATTAACGTGTTCCTAAATTAAAAATCTGTAGGTGAACTTTGTGACTGAATATCAACTACCACATGCGTTTGTTTACAATAAAAGCAGAACTGACTAAAGTAAAGTCAAACATACCAGACATATTTGACAACATCCAGCCTGATGTAGATCAGTCACGTGACTCAAGCGTCCACATTGTTTTTGCAGAATCAGCTTTGTTTACATTAAGTGTGGACCTGCATTTCAGACAGTATATCTAAAAACTGGAGTAAACCTTTTTAATCTGCATCATTTGATACAGTTTAGAATATCTTTTATGTTTGATTTCATAAACCTGCGTGCCCCTTTTACTTCTGTCCTGACCTTTAGAAATCTGTACATTTCATGAAAAATCTGTAGTTCTCATGTAAAGATGTTGGGAGCATCTGCGGCAGAGCGAGGTGTGTGTGTGTGTATGTGTGTGTGTGTGTGTGTGTGTGTGTGTGTGTGTGTG
>NW_013952417.1:160190-164600 GCF_001266775.1 Austrofundulus limnaeus | reverse complement strand
GTGTGTGTGTGTGTGTGTGTGTGTGTGTGTGTGTGTGTGTGTGTGTGTGTGTGGAGTGGGGGGTTGTCTGCAGTAGAGTGACGAGGAGAGGGAACTTTGCATTTCCTTACAGGCCAGCTCTGAGGCATAAAGAACTCTGAAGCTGACTTTTTGAAATCAAGGTTTTCTCTATACGTCTGTATGCCTACAAAATGGGTAGAAATCTGTGTAGTTTAAGGACAGTCTGCACAACGTCACATGTATTCATAAAACTGTGTGTTTTTAATGATAGACGTGGCCCGGCGACATGAAAATGTTGAAAAGGTATCTGTTTATTTTCAGTAAAAACGTTCTGTTTTTGTTCACTGTCTGCAGGAGAAAATGAAGGGTAAGAACAAACTGGTGCCTCGTCTGCTGGGCATCACCAAGGAGAGTGTGATGAGAGTGGATGAAAAGACCAAGGAGGTGATCCAGGAGTGGAACCTGACCAACATCAAACGCTGGGCTGCATCACCCAAGAGCTTCACCCTGGTCAGATTTTCACAAAGACTTTTCTTCTTGCTGTTTCAAAGTGACAAAGAGAAAAAAAATCTTCTTCATAAGGACAATGTTACGTAAATAAAAAAAACATAAAGTCCCATGTTTATAATAATTGTATTTTTTTGTTGTTGTGTTACTTTAAGTACTTTTTCTTCTCAAATGAAATTATTTATCTGACCCTGTATCTTACAGTAGCTGTGTGTTCAAAAACAGCCCGTCCTGATTTAAAAAGCTTTTAACAAATTCCTCGACATAATTACTGTATTTTCTCTGTGATACAGTGACATATACTTGCAGTTTTGATGAGTAATTATATTTCTCACCTGCTTAGACTTTGGTGTTTCCTGTTAGAGAACCTCAGTTGTTCTGTGTTTGTACTGGAATGTCATATTTATTATCAGCACAGTAACATTCTGGCACGAAAAGGGAGTAAAGTTCTAACATTAGCTAAATATGATGGATGTTACTGTTTGTCTGTCTGCTGAGAATGAAGCAACAACACTTAATGGTGCAGTTCAGCCTTCTGTCAACAATGGGCCTCATGCAAGAACATGTTCATATTCTTATCCTAAATTTCTCTTTCTTTTATTCGTATGAAGGGTTCATACGGACATGTCACGTCAGATTCAACAAACTCTTCTATCTTCAGGAAAAGTGTGTAAATGAGCTGCGTAAATTACACCTGTTCTATACAGCTGCTCGTGCACGCGAGAGGAGATTAGCATAATTACCACCCCAAAAACACCATATAAGGATATGTTTCCTGCCCCACATACCAGGAAGTGTCCATTCATAAACGACATCGCAAAGTAAAAAAGAACTTTACGAGTTCAGAGATTGTAGTCCTGCTCTCCGAGATCGAGAAAATAAATTGTTCTCTTTAGCAGCGTCATGTGGAATTAAAGGAGCTGCTTAAAGGAATGAAATGTGCTGTTAATGTCGTGTCTCCTGTGGGTCGTTACAGTCACAGAAATAAAAATATAAATCATATTCATCTCTCTCTAGTCCAGCTCCGGTTTTTCTTTGGTCAAATATTTTTAATTTAAGTGTAAACAACTGTGTTACTGTGTTCACATTTATTCAGAAGAAGGGTGGTTGTGCACCGCTACCCCCCCAGCCTGGCCGTCTCACCCCTCCCTGCGGTCGCAAGTGACAGATGCGGTTCTGAAAAGAGGCATTTTAAAACCTCTCCAAACTTCAATTAATGCATAATTTAAGTTGTTTTTTAGTTTGAGATCTTCATATTAATACTGTAGTGTTATACAGCAGCATTAAAAGACAGTTTAACTTAATCTAATCAATTTATGTCGTTAAAATCTAATTCCAGTTCAAACAGAATAACCTACTGTCAACATAATTATGGAGTGTGATTTATTTTCAACACGAAATATTTTCTAAATAACGAAATACAAAGTTATTATGGAGGAAAACCCGCCTGGATAACAGCAGACTGACTGCTGGTAAAATATACAACAGGTCTGGACCACTCGTGAATTTTGTTCGTATCTGAAAAAAATCTTAGAATATGAAAACATTGGTGAATGCCACAAATTCTCCTAAATCACTCGTACGCACAACTTAAGAACAAATCTGTGCGTACGAACGGTTCTTGTATGAGGCCCAATGTTTCTATTTGTTATTCTATTCCTGGAGTTTCTAATCTTAGAATTAATACAAAATACATTTCCTCTTTTAACCCAAAGTTGTTGTTGTGCTCTCAGGACTTTGGAGACTACCAGGACGGCTACTACTCTGTGCAGACCACTGAGGGGGAGCAGATAGCTCAGCTTATTGCTGGGTACATCGACATCATACTTAAAAAGGTCTGTGGTTATATAGCAACAACACTACACTGTACATGACAATAATCTTTACAGTCTTTTTAAGGTAAAAAGTGTTTTCTTTATCTTTTTAAAGCCTAAATGTAGGAGAAATCCTCTAAAACTGCACTGTTTGGTCTGGTGTGTAACTGCATTCTATCCTTCTAACAGAAAAAGAGCAAAGATCACTTTGGCTTGGAAGGAGATGAAGAGTCAACCATGCTGGAAGACTCTGTGTCACCCAAAAAGTAAGTTTCCTCTATGAGTTAGCAGTCTGAGCTGGACCCAGCAGGACTGGGTCATAGTTGATGTCTGACTTGATCCCACATGTTTGATGGTGCACATGTGTGCCCAGTGGTGGAAGGTGGTGTGGAGCAGCTAATGCTAAACATACAAACTTCTTTAATCACCTGAAACACCAACATAAACCAGAGTACAAGGAAAGCCAGAAACAACAAGCAAGTCCGATGATCATCTATTAATCACCCTATCAATTATCAGCTAAATGTCACGATTAATCATGGTTCATTTTAATGTCACACCACATGTGGGACAACATGACCAGTCTAACAATACGACCGCTGTCAAACTACAGGTTCTGAAAATGGTGTCTAATGCAGCTACAAGTAGGGGTGGGAATCTTTTACTCTCTCATGATTTGATTCGATACTGATTTTTGAGGCCACGATTGGATTCAGAATGGATTTTTCTTTCAAAACTGATAATGTGAGCCCTTTTGTTTTGTTCTCAAAGTGTTACATCGTCATTATGCAAACCTCACACACCTCGCTCATGTCAAACTCAGACTAATTCAGTAAAAACCAAAATGAGCCCAAATCTTTGCATTCACTGAAGACAGGGCCAGTTGAATCTCTCTTCCCTCCAGTTTTATTTCCTCTTTGTTTTGGTGCTTTCTGCACATTCATGTTCCAGAAGCAGCTGTGTGATGGTGTCAGGACATCCCATGTAGCTGCAAATTGGAGGCTGACAGCCATTGGATCTGCTTTATTTTTTATTTACAAAAATCAATTTTGGGACATTTTAAATAGATTCTGAATCTTTATAAATGAGAATCACGGTTCTGATGTGAAGCGATTTTTTTGGTGCACCCCTAGCTACTAGACATCCTCTGTGTCTGCTGACCTTCACTCACTGTCCGACTCTGGCAACTACCTGATAAGACTAATGCTCCACTTGTGTTACTGTTACGCTCTCTGGTGTCCATTCTAAACGTGTCAGATCCATCAAAATGAGCTGATTTCCTTTGTCTCCATGGGGACCAAATTACAACCAAGTTAGACACATTTTTTGAGTGTATTTTTTAACATACCTGCATTGGCTGTAATGATATGTTTTTGTTAGAGCTACGTATACTTGCTAATCAGTTTCTTGGTGGACACTAGTGTAACTTTTTTTCTATCTCATATGATTCCAGGTCCACGTTTCTGCAGCAGCTGGGCAACAAGGTGCGCACGGTAAACATGGACTCAGTCGCCCTGCCAGTGGTCATACGCCCAGGAGGTGGAGGTCCAGAGAGCTTCCAGATGGGCTCCATGCCTCAGGCCAAACAGCACATCACCAGTGGACAGATGCACAGAGGACACATGCCTCCACTGGTAAAACACAACACACACAAAAAAAAAAAAAAACACTAGAAACTCATCAACAGTTCAAAAAACCTTTAAAGGTTTCCCAGCACTGACATAAATTGTTTAAATACATTCAGCAACTATTTCAAAAAATATAATAAATAACTGATGATTTAAAAGTGATCTTGGAGGTGATAATTGTTGTCAACGTATTGGTAGAACTGATATGTTGTTGGTTTATCTTTGTTTATGTAAGTAAACATGTATGTGTGTCATTTGTTTACAGTAATAATGATTGTCAGTACTTTATTGTTGATTTGTTTTTCAAGCTGAATTATAGAAAGTAGAACACAGTCTAAACCAAATATTGTCAAGTAAATGTTACAGACGTCTGGGTGAGAATTTATCTTAAAAACTGGATCTGTGTGTGTGTGTGTGTGTGTGTGTGTGTGTGTGTGTGTGTGTGTGTGTGTGTGTGTGTG
>NW_013952417.1:154246-160174 GCF_001266775.1 Austrofundulus limnaeus | reverse complement strand
GTGTGTGTGTGTGTGTGTGTGTGTGTGTGTGTGTGTGTGTGTGTGTGTGTGTGTGTGTGTCCACAGACTTCAGCCCAACAAGCCCTGACTGGAACCATTAACTCCAGTATGCAGGCTGTCCAGGCAGCCCAGGCCTCTCTGGATGACTTTGATACTCTGCCTCCACTTGGAACTGACGCTGTAAGATTAGATTTGAAAAATGAATTCAATGCTGATTTGAGATTAACCTGTTTAAGAGAACTAAATTAAACACAAGTTGCCATTTTTTCTGACATTAATTGTTGCAACTTTAGGGTTATACATTCCTTTAAAGTGCCTGTAGTGTAATTTTTTTATTTTGGACAGATATTTTTAGTGTTTTGCAAAAAAAAAAAGATAATGCAGCTGAAATGAACAGCTGTCAAAATATTTGCTTGTGCAGTTACAGGAAGTGATGTTAAAGAGGAAAACCTGCTTGTTAGCAGAGCGTTGCTTAAAATGGCTAACGACACAGATAGTAGAGAGCAGTGGTGGGCAGCGCCAATCGAAAAATTAGCTCCGCAATTTCTAAAGAGCTTATGCCATAGATAAACTAGCAGAAGCTAATTTTAAAGCACAAGTTCAATTTAACACTTACTTGCTGGCAGTGTTGTGCATGTACAATATATGCACAACACTGCCAATTAGTGGTGAATGAACCCTTTTACAGCTTAACCCTAAACAGTCGATTGCTGGGGATGTGATTTCATTAAACAGACATTTAGCTCCAGGTGTAAAAATTAAAAGGTTGTTGAGGATTGCTAGTTCGGCTGATTCTTTGTCTTTTTCTTTTGTTTGATGTAGATTTTTCATTAAAGAAGCATCGATAAAGTAATTTTAAAACTGTTTATTGGAAAACTGAAGTGATGCATTCTGGGTACATGACGGATTTGATTTGTGACCGGAAACGAAATCACGGAGTACAGGAAACTATCTTCACTTATAAGAGCTTGGATTTTAAAGTTTTCCATGTAGTTGCTCCAATTGATCACTAGATGTCAGTCTTCATCAGCATAACATCTTTAAATCATTTCTGCGTTTCTTACCCCGTTGGCCGATTGCTTCGACCAATTACGTCAAGTATTGAGCTCCAGCATTTAAACTTTATTTTTTTAAAACAAGGAGCTCCGATTGTAAAGTAAAATAAACCAATACTTACAAAATTTTAGTATGGCTTACAAACATTAACTGTTTTGCTGGGACAGGGAGTTCTAAACATTGCCTTCCTGCTACATAAACAGACACAAAGCATTGTGGGAAATGAGAACCGTGACCGAAAGCAACAGTCAGCAAGGATGTATACCTTCTCAATAAGTGTGTTTATCTGGGAGGGGTGTTGTTGGATAGATCACCTGTGTTGTGATTCATTGACAGTCATACCTTCCACTGTTCAAGATAATGATGACTGGTAGATAATTAGTTATTAGCAGTACTGCATCTTAATTTTAGAAAGCGCAAATCTGCTTATGAATTATAAAAATTTGTAAGACCGCTAAAGCGCAAACAAAATATTTAGGTCCACAATTAGTGGATTTGCACTTTAGTGTGCTGGTGCCCACTGCTGGTAGAGAGGAATCAAAGGCTTTTTTAGATTATTCACAGAGTCTCTGTCAGAGAGACTAAGTGGAGTCCAAATTCAAACAAAATTGTCTCAATAAACAAACACATTAGTTCCCCTTTGAATTCTGCCCTAAGTTCAACAAAATAGTGATAAAATGGGTAAAATCATGTGTAATACGCCAAATTTCCAAAATATTCAGTTGTTTTCTTCTACTTTCTGTATTTGTATAAAATGCACGTCACAGGCTCTGTAAGACTTGGGGATTTTTTTGTTTTTCTGTTGAAGGCATCTCAAGCTTGGCGCAAAAACAAGATGGATGAGTCCAAGCATGAGATTCATTCCCAGGTGGATGCCATCACAGCAGGCACAGCCTCCATGGTCAATCTGACAGCAGGTAGAAACAGTGAAACTTGTTTTGAGAATCTTGTTTTAATATTTGTTGAATCTTTTTGTAAGGTAAAGCACAACTAGAAGGTGATTATCTGCCTCGATATGCTGGAGATTGAGAGGATAGAAAAAGGATATAAACACAGAAGCACATGCCAGGTGTGCTTTATTTTGGAAAAAAAACGGAACACAATGTTAGGAGTAAGAATTGTACATGCATACACAGAAACGAAACAAAGTGAAGACAGCAGAGTGAGAAAACATGAATAGTTTGTCCTCCTGGTGATTGGCTTGTATTATTTAGTTTCTCTCTGATCTATGAGCACAACTTAACGCAGCGAAGCCGTTTGGTGAAAAGGGTTTTTATTCACGTTTCTTTAAGAAATGAAAGCAGTTTTCTGTTGCTGTCCTAAGGTGATCCAGCTGAGACGGACTACACAGCAGTGGGCTGTGCGGTCACCACCATCTCCTCCAACCTGACAGAGATGTCTAAAGGTGTCAAACTACTCGCTGCACTCATGGAGGACGAAGGAGGAAACGGACAGCAGCTGCTGAGCGCTGCCAAGAACCTGGCCTGCGCCGTCTCTGACATGCTGAAGACGGCTCAGCCTGCAAACACAGAGGTTTACAGCCGGACCAACACATGCAGGCACATTATCGTCCGTCTCTCTTTGACCTTTAGGTTTACCTGCACATATTTTATCCTTGCAGCCTCGACAGAACTTGCTGCAGGCTGCAGGAAACGTGGGTCAGGCAAGTGGTGAGCTGCTGTCCCACATTGGAGAGACGGACACCGACCCACAGTTCCAGGTTTGCCGTTTTTTTAAATAAATGCAACTGTTTTGTTGATTGTTTTCACTTTTACTTTTACTATACTGACTTCAAAATCTTGGTTTATATGTCAGAAACATCAGGATGTTAGGTAGTTTGGTGTTTCATTTTTAGCTACAGTTGGGTTTCTTTTTTTAATCACTTCAGTAGATAAAAGAACTTAATATTAGTTTCTTAATTTCTTCATCATCAGTGATTTTTTAAGTAAAGAGAAAATAGAAAAAGAGGGAAAAACAAAGCGAAAATGTAATAAGAAAGATTGAAATAGAGATTAGAAATATATTAAATATACACCAAGAAAACACAAGGCCACACACCCAACATCTGTCCGCTCACGTAAATAAATGGATAAATAAATGGATGGCATGCATACATATATACACATACCCATACATACAGTATATAGATATACATACATACATGCATACATTCATGCATACTGTAGATATATACACACTCAGTGACCAGTCAGAACTTGGGCATCTTTAAGAGAGCCAGAGTTGTTTATAAATTATTTTGAATTTGTATTTTATTCAATTATATAAAGAATCAATTTATCCCAAGCATATAAATAAAATATTACACCCATTCATTTTGAATAGGTTCCATGTTTTCTTATAAACTACAGAATAATTACAACACTATTGATGTTTAAAAAAGCAGTAAACTAAGTGAAGTGAGTATTTTATGACCGTATAAAACTCTGTCCTGTCTTCCCTCTGTTTGATGTATATATTTGACAGCTTCGAGGTAAAGGATCTTTCAGGCGGAGAACCCCCTCCTATGTTCAAATGATGGTAACTAATGTGTCTGCAAGACAAAGCTTGGCTGGAATAAATATGAAGCCAATCAATAAATCAGTGTTTTAGAAAATCTGTTGATTTCTTTGTAAATCTGTGAGGTGAATCGGTGAACAGGACAAAGTAATTCATTCAAATTTGCCTCTGCTCATTCTGAAGAGAATATTTTGGGTAGATCTGCAGGAAGGACACAATATTTGTTTGTATTATAGATATCTTTAAAATAAATATCACCCGACAGTTGTTTATTTTTAATTTTTTTAGTTGAATGTGCATGTTTCTCTTTAATAAGACGATTCACTACATATTGAGGTACATGGGGTGTGTCCAGTTAGTCACAAGAGACATTTTCAAATATAAAGGTTTTATTTCATGTAGTCTGATTACTTGTATACATTTGTTGTTGAAATCTAATCTAGTTTTTTTACTGGAGCTTTAATATGTGTACCAAACAAAGCCTCACTTTTGACCACACTTTTAGATTTGGGAAATCTTTTGAACTAACCTGACTGAAAGGTGCTTTCATCACCTCTGATCTTACAGAGTTGCAGCTAAAAAACATTTTCTGATAATTTAGGTTGAATTCACACCAGCCCTGTTTAATCCGCTTTACTCGAACTCTAGTTTGCTTGCCTAGAAAGTCCGGTTTGTTTGGGGAGGTGTTAATTCGTAATCAAACTCTGATGCAGACCTGATCCACCTACAAACCTAGGTCTTGGCTGGGTTGAAGGGAACTCTGATGGAGTTCAAATGTAGACGCCAAGCGGACCAGAGACCACTCCAGAAGCAGGAAGTGGACTTTAACGCAGGACATTCTGAGGATTAATAATAAAGTTACTCAAATACCTTGCTCAGTGTTTGTATAAGTTGGACATCACTGCTGTGAAGTTGGATGTGCTCTTACTCAGTGCGCACTGCCTCATATGGAGCCGTCATGCTGACTCCATTGTTGAAGTGTGCTTGTTTTGCTCATTTGCCAAAAACAAAAGAGAAATCCTACAACTGCTAAAATCTGACGTCACTCCATGTTTGTTTACATTTTCGCTATCTCAATTCATGGGCTGCATCCTCATCAGTGCGCATTTGTCGGTCGCATACGTCACTGCCCCCGCGCCGAGTGCTGTCCCAATTCAAAGGCTCCTTATCATGCAGCCGAGGAACGCGACCCACAAAATCTTGAAAATCAAGGATTCATCCGAGTGTCCTCACCGGCCGAGGCTATCCCAGGATTCAATGTGCAGGCAGCAAAATAAACAGAGAAATGAAGACGGTGGAGTTTTTTTTTTTACCAAGTTGGTGTACCAAATTCATCACGGACCAAAGAATTTGTTTTAATTGTAAGTTTAGCAACGTAGCTGATGAAATTCATGCCGCAATAAGATTTTAAATAAAATGCAACTACAAGTGCTGATGCTGGGGCTAAACTCAAATTATTAACGTTTTATTTTTTTTATTGTAACATTTTAATCGTGAAGTTATTCTTCAAGTGAAAAGATGTGTGAATTCATATCTCAACACATTTTAAGTCTGATATGAAACCAATCACTGTTGTAATGGGTTTAGTGCGTGGTCACGCAAACATACAGTACTTCAAGAGAAGACTAGACCGTCTCATTTCACAGCAGTTTCATGCAGCCTACCTGGACTGGGAAGGATGTGGCCCAGCTGGGCTACGTACTCATGAGGATGCAGCCCGTAAACTGAGACACAGCCTTTGTGGAGAAGGAAGTTGCACTCAATGGCTGTGTCCAAAACGGTGGGCCGGGTCCTCCGAAGGACCCAGCCTACCTGTTCGAGGTGGGCTGGGTCCTTGGTAGACTGAGAAGACCGGAAAAAGTGTCTGTGAATTTGTACGGTCTAGCCTCCCATCCTTATCCCGGCATATGTCATGTCGCCTAGCAATGGTGACAACGCTAAACAGAAACAAACTTAGATCAAAATTAGAAAAATATCAATATATTAGTGTTGTTAATATCACAAAACAATGAAATTAACTTAAAGGTAATATTTTAAGAACTAATGGACCCGCCATAGGTGCATGTTTATTTCACATTTTTTTCTGACAAAAATAATATTTAAAAACACGTTTTTAAAAATTATAAAAGTATTAAAATTACAACCGCTAGAAAAATTTAAATTTTTATATCGCCATATTTTTTATTTAAAACGTATTTTCTCTGGCTTCGTCCGCCATTACTAGCATAAAAACGTTGGTTACGTATTGTAACCCCAGATTCTATGAGTGTAAGCGCAGCCCTCTAAGGCTATCGCAGATGGGTACCCCCGTGCGCGTACGCGCATTCTGAAGTATCAATAGTCTACGCCCACGTG
>NW_013952417.1:143288-149615 GCF_001266775.1 Austrofundulus limnaeus | reverse complement strand
GCTATTGGGAGCCGAGCTCGGGTCCATCCTCCCCTTTTATACGGACCGAGGTGAGGCCCACGTCACGTGGGCGTAGACTATTGATACTTCAGAATGCGCGTACGCGCACGGGGGTACCCATCTGCGATAGCCTTAGAGGGCGGAGCTTACACGAAATAGAACATCTCCTGTCGGGCCACAATGCATTATGGGATATGCTGGGCAGGGAAGGAAACATCGGACCAGTCCTTCGATCCGGGCCAAAGGAAGTACGCATTTATCGGCCGCATCGGAGGAGTCTTTGGTTCTGGACGGCCTCCGTCGCTGTGCTGTGACGTAAGCGGCCGACGAATTCAGCCTTCGGAGGACCCGAGCCACCGTTTTGGACACAGCCAGTGTCTTCTTCAGAGGTTTTCATGTCGTTTCCTTCACTGGTTCTTGGTGTAGCGCCATCACAGGTGAGGAGGTGAACAGGTTGCTCAAAGGCTTTGGTTCGTGTGACTCGGTGCAGCATGAAAGTGAACCGTACAAGCTGAAAATGTCTCTCGTTGAAATTTTGGTCCCTAATCAAATCAGGTCTACTGAGCTGTCAGCTGTGAAAACACCCTTAGTGTCTTGTGCTCAGTAGATGAACGTTCAGATTTTGTTCCTTCTTCAAAAATGGGTTTTCTGATTGTGAACTGTGTCGGCGTTGATTGTTGGACACACAGTATGCACGTCATCAATTGCTGCTCATAGGTGTGTACACAGTTTTACCACCTGAGGGGATCAGATCATCTCTGGTGATGAAATCTTGTTTTGACTGTGTGGATCTTTGGGAGGTGGTATTTTCACTTAAATTTGGTATAGACTGTGAATCATTCAGAGCATGATCTCGAGTTTTATTAATTTTTATTAGATTTTTTTTTTCAAAGGAAACTGGACTTCTTTTTTCATATCTTTTCTTTCCTACCAAGCTTTCTTAATTCAGATTTTTAGTTCAGTTTCTGAATTAGAGAGCTGCTTGGATGAAAAGTGTAATGTCGATTTATTTACAAATTATACTAAACTAGAACGTCAAAATGATTGGAAAGACTGTTGAGGCTATGAACCTGTTGAAGAGGTTGGTCACTTTATTTAAATAAAGTGCATATGCAGATCGTCAGAGATAATTAAGGCTCTTTTGTTGATTGATTGTATAAAACAACAAGAATGTAACTGAATGTAATTTTAAATAAATTGAAGAACAATCAAGCTTGATTAAATCAATTTATACATATTTCTTCCATGTAATTGGATTAAGTTTTATGTTTTAGTCAGTTGAATTGACATAATTAAATAATTTCTCCAATCAGGATTTCAGGGACTAATACCAAAAGAGAAAATACAGATTGATGCTGTTTTGTTTTCTTAAACTAAGTTTTTCTTGATTGGCCTTTTAGTGACCTCTGATAATTTTTGTAAAAAAACAGAACAGGCAGTTGAGGTCAGTGACTAACTGATTGGAGTAACTTCATTTCACACTGAATCATGTTATGTGAAACATATCCTGATTGCAACATTTAATTTTCTAAGTGATTCACCACGTTCTCATGAGTGACTGTCCCCTTCCTTACACAGAAGTGAAGGGAGTCCTGAGATAAATCATGCTGTTTGTGTTTGATGCAGGACATGTTGATGCAACTGGCAAAGGCCGTGGCTAACGCTGCCGCTGCTCTGGTGCTCAAAGCTAAGAATGTTGCCCAGAAGGCCGAGGACTCCACCCAGCAGAACCGGGTTATCGCTGCAGCTACGCAGTGCGCTCTGTCCACGTCTCAGCTGGTAGCCTGCACCAGGGTGAGTCCTCCTCCTGAAATAAAAAGGTCATAAGCTATTTATGTGCAAATGATCAGATTTTAGATGTTCCTGTTGAATAGACACCAGTCGACCACAATTTCATGATTACTGATGGGTAAAGTAAATAATCAGCTGAGAAGTTCCCATTTTAGTGTGTTGAAACGTGAGGTAGTCACAGAGCTGAGTTGGGGAGTAAGTGTAACATTGGGGTCGGCTCATGCAACTCTTTCTTCCAACCAACATCCCTGCTGTCAGTCCACTGGTTTCACAATGCTGGTTTTATGTGTATAAGTACACATCGAAACTGAGCTGAACTACCTTTATTATTTATTCATTTACATTTATTTAACCAGGCAAATCCCAAGGAGATGAGGCCTGGCTCTGAAGGCAACCTATTGTACGTTTTTGATCATTGTGTGAGATAAATGATGCATGAAATGCCTAAAAAAAGTGTCAGCTTCCCTGTTTTGATAATAAAACAAACCAGCTGTGTAAAAAGAATTGGCACCTGGCAGAAATTAGCATGTTTCAAATGGCGTAAATCGTTCTTGTTTCAGAGTTGACATAATGAAAGCAGAAAAAACAGGCAAGCATCAGAACATGAGCTACTGTGACCAAGAACAAGCTATTGTAGGTCAGAGCATCTCAACAACTGTAGCTCTTGTTAGATGTTCCGAGTCTGCTGGGATCAGGATCTTTAAACAGGGTTCCCACGGGTCCTTGAAATCCTTGAAAGTTTGTGAATTTGAAAAATGATTTGTAGGCTCTGGAAAGTTTGTGAAAACAGTCAAAAACTACAGTTGTCCTTGAATGTTTTTTTTTTGCGGATTGAAATTCTCTATTTAAGTTCAAGTTCAGTTTATTTATATAGCGCCAAGTCACAACATATGTTTTCTCAGGGCACTGTACATAAAAAGAARAATCTAAAGAAGAAACCAGCAGGCTGCTGTTCACATGACTGATTTTCATTGTCTGTAAAAAAAATAATAATAATAAGAACATAAAATTTTAAAAAAACGTACATTTGTTGCAGTGGCTAGCTCAGGATTACAGTAGACTGATGTGGCTTTCAACAAATACTGTGAGCCATAGTCATAGTTTTACCCAAAAAGGTGTAGGAACCCTGTTTAAAAGCTGGGCTAAGGAAGGAACCAGTGACACTTTATGTCCAGCCAAGGCTTATTGATGCTGTGGACAGCCGAGCATTGTGTCTTCAATAAAGAGCATGGTTCTGTAAGTTTAGGCAGACCCAACTAAAAGTATTGTGCTTCGTCAAGGTGGTGGCTCCAACCATCAGCTCTCCAGTTTGCCAGGAGCAGCTGATAGAAGCAGGCAAGTTGGTGGCCAAGTCGGTGGAGGGGTGTGTGGAGTCCTCGCAGAGCGCCACCAGCGACGAGGGCCTGCTGAAGCAGGTGGGCCAGGCTGCCTCAGGAGTCACTCAGGCCCTCAACGAGCTGCTTCAGCACATCAAACAGTACGCCAGCGGAGGACATCCCATTGGACGTCACGGAGAGGCGACCGACCGCATCCTGGATGTGACTGAGAATATTTTCAGCTCAATGGGAGACGCTGGTGAGTGAAAGCAGAACTCTCTCGCACCACATGGGTTTTTTGCTATTAAAGTTGTTCTGCTTTAATGTGTACACAAGTGCTATTTAAAGGTGGCTGCACCTCTGACCATATGTGCTTTCTCAGAGAAGCAGTTGTTCCCACATTGTTTGACTTAAAACATGTTATTTATACCAGCAATAGGACAAAAACAGGCTGTGCATTTTCTAAAAGCTCTCCCTCACCTTATCTGAACTTGGTAGTCACACAGTATTTAACTGTGCTTTGTCTCTTTTTGCCTGGCCATTGCCTTCCTACACAATTCCACTCGATTCTAATCTCCCTTCTCTGCTCTTTGTGCTTTCTCCCATTGACATGGATTTCTTCAGTAAAATTTCAAAGGGCCAATGAGTGAAAAGGAGGAGTTGTGTATGTTACGTCAGTTTTTCGGCACTGTTTTGGACATGTAGTCTGCCTGTAGTTTAGCAGTGGTAGAAGAGGACGTGACTGAAGCCATCAGTCCGTGTTGACAAGGCCTCCAAATTAAAATAAATTTGTCTCATAAAGCTTGCAGCACTCTTTTACAACCATCTCGTTCAGCTCAGTACTTCTTTTCCCTGTAGAGGATGGTTGTTTACGGTGCTCGCAATTTCCAGTTAGCTTCTTAGCTTAGCTTCCTTCACGGTCGAGCTGGCACACTGCCATCATGGATCACATATTGATCAGATGCTGCTGATCCATGACGTGATGTAAATGTAACATTTTCTATAGGTAAAATTAATCACTGTAATAAAATAACTCTGTTTTTGTCACTTTTATGGTGGATTTCATCAACTCTGTTACATTACAGAAGGGAAGATTCACCAAAGTGAAACACAAATCTGTGGATCTGTGTTTGATTACTCTGGCTGGCTTTCTCAAGGACCAGGATGTGACACAAACATCTGAATAAAGTAGTCAAACTGAGTTTTTAATAAACCAAAATACAGTTTTAAAGCAAATTAATTCAGATACAAAACTTTAAATTCAGTTTCAGTTTAGAGAATCAAACCAATGCATTCAATTTCAAATTATGCACATTCAGATTCAATCTGAGCAATTCAAATTCAATTCCTACTGGCACAAGATTTATCTCATAAGCAGATGACAAAAACTGAACATGTAACCTATAAGGGAAAGTTTTGTAGTAGGCTACATTGGTTAAAGTGTTTGGCCACAGTCTATTTAAAAAAAAAAAAAAAGAAATCAAAACTCAGATCTCACACTGCAATTTCCATGACACCAGTATGTCAAATTGTTCTTGTCTGATTTTGTTCTCCTGTTATAACAAACCATGGGAAAGTTTATATTTTAGAGATGTGATTGATAGAGAGAATCCTTGGCTATGGTGATCACAGCTGGTAAAAACAGGTAAAATATAGAATATATTAAATATATACATAACCTTTTTTATAGAACTTTTTATTTTTAAATGAAATGGAAATGCTAAACTAAGAGGGAAACACTGCCACCTGCTGGAGAATGCAAGGATTGACAACAATTGAAATGTATTTAATCATTACTTCTCACAATATTAAGACAATAAAAAATAAAACACTCTTTTATATAATAGCAGTAATAATGAATATTATGGTCCCACATAAGGAATTGTTATCACCTTGAATTATTTTTAAATTATTTTAAAGTATTTTCTGAAGAGAAATATATATATATATGTATATATATATTTCTCTTTTTCTTTTTCTTCTTTACTACAGTAAAAATAAAAATAAAAGTCACATATGATGCAGAAATTAAGAAACTAACTTTCAATTATGTTTTCTACCAAAATGGCTAAAAAAAGGTATTTTCTGTCAACAATTTACCTTTTTTCCCTGTTTCAGGTGAGATGGTTCGTCAGGCTCGCATCCTGGCCCAGGCCACGTCTGATCTGGTTAACGCCATCAAAATGGATGCAGAGGGAGAATCCGACCTGGAGAACTCCCGGAAGCTTCTTTCTGCTGCCAAACTGCTGGCTGATGCCACTGCCAAAATGGTGGAGGCTGCTAAGGTCTGCCACCTCATCTTTACCTGCTAAACATAATTATTTAATTCAGTTTGCCGCCTGCTTTTACTGAAAAGGACCCGTGTTTCTGCAGGGCGCTGCTGCAAACCCTGACAGCGAGGAGCAACAGCAAAGGCTGCGTGAGGCCGCTGAAGGCCTCCGCATGGCCACCAACGCTGCCGCCCAGAACGCTATCAAGAAACGGCTTATCAACAAGCTGGAGGTAAAACAAAAATAAAGAAAAGGAAAGTTTATACAGTCCAAACGAGCGCTGATTTAAATTTGTTTTGTTTTGAGAGGTAGAAGTCATCTACAGCAGGGCTGTATAACGTGCAGCTCTTTGGTCCCTCACCAGCAGCCCTTTGAATATTTGACCAAAACTAACATGAGATTACAGTTTTTGTTTTTTATACTCAGAACAGAAATAACCAATTTAAAGGCTCTGTCACACTATAATATTTTAGATAACTTATGACAACTTATGAAAAGTTTGTGCAACACTAAAGCTGAAGATGAAATTTTTCCTGGAAGCCTTATATACTGTATACAAACTGTAATGCCAAGAGTTAGATCGAATATGTAGCCAATATACGGTAAGTAAAATATTCATACATTTTTTTTCACAAGTTGACAGAAGTTATCTAAAACCTTTTAGTGTGACAGGACCTTTAGCAGTTTCCCTGTCAATTTGTCTGCAAATATGTGATCATCAATACAAAGAGTGAAACATGTTGCTTAGATCAGGGGTTCGCAAGCCATTTGGGTCTGGGGACCCCTTTACAAGGGCAAAAAAAAAATATTCCAGGGACCACCTCATAAACCCAGTGCTTTTTTAAAAGACAATTTATTGTCATTTCAACCCCTAAATGGCGTGGGAATATGTATATACACTCACCGGCCACTTTATTAGGTACACCACGCTAGTAACGGGTTGGACCCCC
>NW_013952417.1:140184-141890 GCF_001266775.1 Austrofundulus limnaeus | reverse complement strand
TAGTTCATTGTTCTCCATACATTTTTAAAAATAAAATCCAAATTTACATTTTAATAAAATTATTTGTGGACCCAAAAGATACCTCTCACGGTCCCCTGGGGGTCCAGGGACCCAAGTTTGAGAACCTCTGGCTTAGATTGTGCTAGTATCCAGTTTCCAGCTTTAATTTATGATCTTTCTCTTAAATCCATCAGGGTTGCATTCAAAGACCTTTAATACTAGACCAGATAATAATAAAATATAGAGAAAATATGCATGTTCAGTTGTAGTTTGTATTAAATTTGATATAAACTAAACTCAAAGTGGTCCACCTGACCACCAGTTGAAAATCACAGTTGTAGCGCGAGTTTTCAGATCTGGACATGTTTTATTAGTGAGCCAAGGGGAAGAAATGGCTCTTTGGATTGTAAAGGATGCAGACCCTCGATCTAAACAAACAGGACAAATCTGTGCTCAAAACACACAAAGTCAACAACTTTTTATTCAAACAAAACTTTGTTTAGCTTCATGTTCAAACAGGAAGTGGTGTGATTGTCCTTTATAAACTTAAATGCAGTAAATGCACTTTTATTTTTACCAACATGAAACTGTGGTGAAAATATGCAGTTGTTAGCATTTATTTACTTGTTGCTTTGGTGCTTTGGTTGTTTTTAATTTATGTAGTAGTTGTTGTTTAAGGTGGCAATTATTACAGTAAAAATTAAAATAGTCAATTTATCGTCTTGCCAGTGGTAAAAGTATTGCATGCACTTGTTGTGAATCAGGTAATTGTACCTGCTGCTGAAATATTGGCTGCTTTAAGTTGTTTCATTTTAGCCTTCTTCGTCTGATGTGTTTTAAACTGACTCATCTCTTTCTGTTTTCTCTCCAGAACGCAGCCAAACAAGCGGCAGCAGCTGCCACTCAGACTATAGCTGCTGCCCAGAATGCTGCTTCTTCCAACAAGAACCAGGCTGCCCAGCAGCAGCTTGTGCAGAGCTGCAAGGTAAACCATCCGTACAACACTAGTCATTCTTTAAAGTGACTCTTAACAGCATTTTTATGACTAAAATAATAAAAATAAACTATCTTCACACAGGTCAAAATTGAAATTTAAGCTAGTTTTGTTAGAACCTCCTTGTTGCTGACATGTAGAGACATCTTATGAAGGTTCGGTGCTCATGTTAAAGCGATCAGCTACTCTTAAGAAATGAAGGGCGTTGTTGCACGATTCAAACAAAAGATCTCAAACCTGCCAACTGTCTGCCTCAACAAATCCAGACCAAGATTAGACAGATGCAAAATAAAAATAAAAAACTTTCTAGAAAACAACGAGTCTTGCCAGAACTTGCCAGTAACGAGCTGTGGTGTTTGGAGGTTGTGTCAAATGTGAAGCGTTGTTTAAAACCGCCTCACGAAAGGTTCAGAGCTATCATCTCCAATTTGTTTATAAAAAGGCCCTTTCCAAACACTGGTGTCATTTGTGATGCTTCACAGAGCAGAAGCATCATGTAAAAGGAAACAAAAAAATTAAATATAGCCTGACATCAGAACATCTGACTGGAAGCTAAAACTGAACAGGAAGTGGTGCTTTTCAGCTGATTAACCTCACTGATCAAAGCCCACCTGAGACCTGTTGAAATGCTGCAAAAAATACAATTATACACTGCAAAAAATGTCCACCTAACCAAGTTTTAAAATCTTATATCAGCCAAAAAGTCTTTTTG
>NW_013952417.1:121179-139939 GCF_001266775.1 Austrofundulus limnaeus | reverse complement strand
CCATTGGCAGAAATTTTTGACTTAATTTGAGTCGAATTTTCAGACTAACAAGACAAATAATCTGACACATTCTGAAAACAAGGTTATTATTCTTACACAATCAGTTCTTGTTTAGTAAATCAGTCTCAAAACCAGATCAAAAAGTCTTTTTGGCTGATATAAGATTTTAAAACTTGGTAAGATGGACAGTTTTTGCAGTGTAATAGTAATATAATAATTAATAGTCACTGGTGAAGAATACTGGAAAAAAACATCTAAACAACTTATTAAAACCTGTCATGCTTTGAGTAAACCTTGTTGGATGTTTTAAGAGGTGTTTTAAATGACAAATCTGAATATGATAAATAGACAAATATCCACAGAGGAAATTATTTTTCATTTTTTATATTAATTTGTTTTCTCTGATAATACAGTATATTCATATTTTCTTCTCTCACTGGCTTTAAATTGAACTTTGGCACATTTAAGTGCAACAAGTGAAGGTTTTTAGTGCACAGAGCAGAAACATTATTTTTAAAGCATGTTTTAACAATCAATGAAACAGTTGTGCACTTATTGAGGAGTTCTTTTTTTAATGGGAGTTCTGTGTGTGTTTGTGTGATCAGGTGGTGGCAGAGCAGATCCCTCAGCTGGTTCAGGGGGTCCGAGGCAGCCAGTCTCAGCCGGACAGCCCCAGCGCTCAGCTGGCTCTCATCGGCTCCAGTCAGAACTTCCTGCAGGTGAGTCACACCTCAGCTTTCATTATTCTATGTCAAATGTAAAAATAAAATTAAATAAAACTCAGATAATGTGTTTCTCTTAAAAAACAGAAATGAAATAAAAAGTGTGTTGCTTTTTTTGGAAATCCATTTTTGTTCTTTTTCTGCCCTCCACCAGCCAGGTGCTAAGATGGTTACTGCCTGCAAGGCCACAGTTCCCACCATCACTGATCAGGCCTCAGCCATGCAGCTCAGCCAGTGTGCTAAAAACCTGGCCAGTGCCCTGGCAGAACTCCGCACTGCCTCACAGAAGGTACCGCACGCCTTGTTTACACCTCACAAACACAGAGGATGGCTCCAGTTCTACATCCAGAAGCTACTTAATGTTTAATTATTGTCGCTGAGGAGCAGAAGGATCAAAAGCAACATTCATGTGTCTTTATAGGCTCAAGATGCTTGTGGTCAGCTGGAGATAGACAACGCTCTGAATATGGTCAGAGATCTGGAGAAGGACATTCAGGAGGCCAAGGCTTCTGCTCAAGAAGGAAAACTCAAACCACTGCCTGGAGAAACGGTGAACACACACACACACATAAGGGTTTTTGGATATTCGCGGGGACTTTGTGTTGGCTTTCATTTATTTTCCAGTCATTTCTACAGCTTAGCCCTGATGTTTTACCCCAAACCTAAACCCCACGCAAAATCAGAATCTGTACCTGTGGGGACCAGGTTTTGGTCCCCACAAGGAGCATTGGGTCCCTATAAGGCTTTGTTTTTCTGGAAAATGGTCCCCATAATGTAGCAAATACTTATCCACACACACACGTCCTTGTACTTCCATCATACTGAGGATTTTATTTTGACTTGCATTCATTTCTGTAACTGCATTTATGCCTAACTCAGACATTTTCCTTAAACTAACCATTACTAGTCTATTCCTAACCCTAACCTGAACCAAAACTTAATTCACACTAGGGTTGGGCAATATTGGCATTAAATTAACCACGATTAATTGTGGTATTTATCCAATAACGATTAATTTGACTATAAATCCCCTGGAGTCCCTGGACACCCTTATGTCCTGGTCACATGACCAATTTAGTGGGAAAGATTTGCTCTTTGTAAATTACAGACTTCAGGCTATATCAAATTTTAAATTGTGTTGATAAATAAATTACAGAACTTTTTTTTAATGTTAGTCATATTTGAAGCGGAGAGAAACACCGAGCGAACTGACTGGGAAAATATCCAGCCACTCTGCCTGGTGGCATTAATCGTATTAATTGTCAAGTGCCAAAAAATGATCCATTAATGTTTTTTGACGATTAATTGTTGCACACGATACGATTATGCCCAACCCTAATTCACACCATACCTCTAAACCTAACTAGTAAAGCACAGCAGAGCTGCAAACAAAGTGAGGACCAGAAAATTACCTTGCTTTGTTGGTCATTGTTATGAAAATGGTCCTCTTTATTTAGCATTAACAAGTATACACACACACACACACACACACACACACACACACACACACACNTCCAGTTCACCAGAGACACCTGGACAGGTCTCCAGTCTCCATCAGGGACACAAAAGAGACAATCAACCATCCACACTCTGTCACACCTAAAGTCACACAGAGGAGCTCCAGAAGTTTTCAAACTGAGAACTCTGGACTCAGATCATCTGCTGCACACAGTTCTAATCACTTATTGTTAATAAGAATTTTATTGATAATTATCATGAGGAGTCCTTCACTAGGATGTAGTTAGGCAATTAAATATTCATGTATGTGTAAATTTTTTACCATAATTGCAGGTGAGTCACGTAAGTTTATGTTTTTATAAAACAAGTAGCCCCCGCCYCCAAGCCCAATTTCCTAGGGGAAACGTTGTATTGCATTACCTCGCAATACCTTTTGCGTTCCCTCACATAAGTCATTAAACACTGTTGTGCCTGCCGCTTTATTAACAAACTCACATGTTTACCATTAGCGAGTTAGCCTACTGCTTTAATTCAGCTTCAGAATGAATATATCACACAGCCACGCATGGAAGTATGTCGTATGCTGATATTTCAACACATTGCAGCCACGCAACATCAATGTCAATTTCACAAACTTGTGGCGAGACATCCTGTTTTGGTAACCGGATATTTCAAAATGAAAGTCTGATTTAATTCAGTTCATATACAAATCAAATGCGGGCTCTGTGGTTTACGACTATATAGCAGTGCAGAAACTATTTATTTACAAAATTAATTAAAAGAAGACTTGTCCATCCAGTCTCACATGTTGGAGCCAGAGTCTGACCCAGAACCAGAAGAGATTGAAGACGAGGAAATTATAGTTGGTTCAGACCTTATTTCGAAGTTTCATCACAAATAATGTGACGTAACAGATTAGTAAACAAAATGAACGGGTTGAAAAATATGATCCAAACACAATAAAGAAATATCTATGCAGAACCAGAAGAGACTAAATTCAACTTTCACTTCTGGAGACTACAAGTACACAACAAAATGCATTTAGTGGATTTTGCACAACATGTTGTTGACATCTTAGAAAATTATGAATCTAAAACTCTAAAATTAAAATAAAAAACATCTAAACATGATTTACATCCACAGAAAGAATTTTGACACAAACAATTCAAACTCCCTCTGGAATGATGCTGAAAGCTGAGTGACACACTCAAATGTGCACACACACACACACACACACACACACACACACACTGAATTTACATACACACACTCATCACAAGTCTCAATCTCCGTACCCTATTGAGACCCTGTCTGAGTTTGAATGGCATCTTCGCTGCGCCTGGCTGGGCCCTGTCTCTGTATCGTACAGACTTGCTCTACCCTTCAGCATAACACACACACACACACACACACACACACACACACACACACACTGAATTTCATAATTTTGTCTAATCATTTGTTTCTATGTCTGTTTGTTTGTTTGTTTTTTACCCAGCTTGAGAAATGCTCCCAGGACCTTGGTATGAGCACCAAGGCTGTGACCTCAGGTATCGCCCAGCTGCTGAGTGAGGCCACGCAGGGAGATGAAAATTACATTGGTAGGTTAAATAGGAGCAAAAACAAAGAAAACTCAGCTTGTTCACAGGTCCTAGGCTGTGCTCTGATGTTTTAAAGAAAGTGACATTTCATTCTCCTTTTCAATAAAATCTCACTCAGATCACATTCTGGTTTTACAGAAGTGACCCTTTACTGGAAAAGTGTGTTCTTTTATCATGTTTGCCTCACCATAAACTGAAGGTAATGTTCCTTTTCCATTCAGGTATGTCAGCCAGAGATATAGCCCAGACTCTGAAGTCCCTGGCCTCAGCTGCCAGAGGAGTCGCCGCAACCACAAACGACGTAGCGGCACGCAACGCCGTGCTGGACTGTGCCGGCGACGTCATGGATAAGTCGGCCAACCTGATCGAAGAAACCAAGAGGGCCATCGCAAAACCAGGAGACCCAGAGAGTCAGCAGAGGCTGGCCCAGGTCAGGCTGAAAGAGAAATTTGATAGAAAATAGATTTGTATTTACTTAATAGACTGTAAATATCTGTGTCTATCTGGAAATCAAACAAATACATTTAGATAAATGAGAAATGGGACAGCTGTGATATGGTAAAGGTCAAAAATTCAATCCCCAGATCTGCAGTGTGTTCTTAACCTTTTTGACCACGGAGCCCAATTCGTTGAACATAAAGTGGCACGAGGCCCAGTCAGACATTACTAATGTATGGATCAAATTGATAATTATTCTAATCTAAGTATTGGTTTAATTTTTATTGTATTTACGTCATAACTAAACTATCAAGACTAACATAACTAAATTAAATACACTTACAGTTTAAAAGTGAAACTCCTGTCAAATAATCATAAGACATGATTATAACAAATATTTTTATATTGTAACCTGCCCATAACAATTATTTGAACAAATACAACATTCAGTCAACAGACCACTCAGGCATTCAAAATGTTTAAAAACAAACTACAAAAATCAATTTAAAATGCAAATTAAAATATAGTTGTATTTGCAACTGTATTTGATAATGTTTTGAACTTTTAAAATATTGCATGGTAAAAACAGAAGCTGCACTTCATATTAGTGACAAACTTTGGTGTTTTTTGATGAGTTTCTTTCATCTTTGCTTCTACTTTTCATTTAAAATAAGTTTCCATTCTCGGGAGGTTTCTAAGGTTCTTCTTCTACATATTAAAAAGTTGTTAAACAACTGAGTGACGCACTACTGCTACTAGTGGTGAGAAAGTGTATTGCACCTTATTCAAAATCAATGCGATCCCACGGCCCTCTGCGGCCCAAAGTTAAAAACTGTTGTTCTTTTGAGGCCCTCAAGGTGGCGCTGTGGGCCGCGGCCCATAGGTTTAAGAACCTCTGGTCTAAAGGTAATTTCATACTTCAGCCAAAGCTGAGAAATCGGCTCTCATTGACCGATTTGTTAGATGCAAATCGCATCATTTTGTTCTCAGAGTGGTTTGCCCCTTCCTGACAGGAGGCCCGGGCCAAACGTTTTCTCTCAGTAGTGTGCACAAAGTGTTGTGTGATTGGTCAGAAGCTTGTGGGTGAGGTTCTTAATGCGGATAAAACGCTCGGACAGCAACGTTGTCCTTATTGTTTCAATTCCTCGGCTTCCAGAAGCCGGCTGTTGCAACTTGGATAGTTTTGAGGTGCAGTTGACCGAGGCAGCCAGACAATCCATGTATCTGACTCTTCCAGACACTTATAAAGATAATCCAAAGGCCAAAAACCCCTGGATGGTGATATGACAGACACTGTGCATGGTGGATTCTGTAAGTGCAGACCTCTATCAGTGACCATGTGTTGACCTTGCAAAACTTCTTCATTTAATTATATTAGAGAATGTTGCAGTAGTGTAGCAGTGATGAAACAATGACAAGAATTACTATTATTAATGGCTGATAAGATAAAGAGCATGGAACATTATCTGTTATCATAACTTTTAACAAATAACAGAATAGGAATATTATTTAAGGTGTTTGTGAACAGAAACTGTTGGATGAATAGAAACGTGACAGAGGATATTAATGTGTGTGTGCAGGTGGCCAAAGCAGTGTCGCAGGCTCTGAACAGGTGTGTGAACAGCCTTCCTGGTCAGAGGGATGTGGACAACGCCATCCGCACTGTGGGCGAAGCCAGCAAGTCCCTCCTGGCTGATTCAGTGAGCACTTCAGTTACAGCTTTTCTGTATTACATCCTCAAAACAACAAGTCTTCGACTGAAAAAGTCCTTCATTAGGATGATAAAATCATTTATGTGTAAAAATCAACATCAGTTCAGTTTTCTTGCTCCTGCTCAGCACTGCTCTGTATCGTCTTCCCGCCACAGTTCCCATCCAGCGGACGGAGTTTCCAGGAGGTTCAGGCTCAGCTGAACGAGGTGGCAGCTGGTCTAAACCAGTCGGCCAACGAGGTGGTTCAAGCATCCAGAGGGACCACCCAGGACCTGGCAAGGGCCACTAGCAAGTTTGGGCAAGACTTCAACAACTTCCTGCACGCTGGTGTTGACATGGCTGGAACGTCCCAGGTTAGTTCGATAAAAAACATGCCGTTTTGTTTTCCTTTAAAGGAGAAAATAAAAATGTGGAGAGTGGTTTTAAACAATGGGTCTTCAGATGTTCTAAAGGTCTTTAAGAGATTTTCTTTGGGCTTTGGCTGCTTTTTTAAAATATTTTTTAATCAGCCCAGTTCCCAGCCATTTTCAGAGGAATGTTTTGGTTGTTTGTCACGACAGATAAGTGTGATCTATGAAGCTTTCAGACATAAAACGCTCCTAAGATGTAATTTGATAAACTTGGTAAGAATAAAATTAAATTATTCAGCCCTTTAGCAGCTTGTCGCAAAGCTTTAGTTCAAATTTCTTTAATTGCATTATTGAAAAATGCCAAAAATCACAGTTAGAGAGAAATAAAGTTGTATTTTTGCCACAACATGGTGATTCCTAAAGAGATATTAGCTAAAACTATATATTGTGTGTATGTGTATATATATATATCCAATGTGTATGGTGTGTTTTTTTCTTTTATTTATCTTTCATTATTCTTCTCAGACTCTCCTGTATTGAGCTGCAGTAATGTGCAAATTTCCCTACTGTGGGATCAATAAAATCTTATCGTATCGTATCGTATCTTAAACAAGGCTGCATTTCAACTTGTGTTGTCACAGACCATCTAAATAATGAAGTTATAAATGTAGCAAAGAACCACTTTACTTTGCTAGACTTCGCAGTACATCTGTGGAAAATCTGACTGGCTGTTATTCATTTTTAAAATAGCATTGATACTAAGCACAGTGCCAGTGCACTAAAACAGCTCCTTCTTAGGAAAAAAAACAAGTCTGTCATGGCCTGGCATCCTCAGAGTTTGGACTGTAACATTATTGAAGTAATGTGAGATCATCTTGACAAACAGGAGAATAAAAACAAGATCTTGGAAACGTCCTTCAAGAACTCAGGACAAATATTCAGTTCATTTCTAATACAAATGTATGATATTCAGTGCCTGAAATTCACTGCAGGATTGTCTGTGATGGGCATTGTATCATCCGTCCCAGCAAATCTAGTTTTTATAATGCAGGAAACTCCTGTATGCAATAAATTACACATGTGACACAATTTCAGGCACTGGGATTATAGTTAAATTAATCAGGAGCTTGCATTTATATTCCACAGTTAGGTGTGAAGCTAATAGAAACTCTCTTTGTTATGTCGTCCTCATCTCCAGTCGAAAGAGGATCAGACACAGGTGGTCTCCAACCTTAAAACTATCTCCATGTCATCAAGCAAGCTGCTGCTGGCTGCTAAAGCTCTCTCCACTGATCCCAGTTCACCCAACCTGAAAAACCAACTGGCAGCAGCTGCTCGGTCAGAAGCTTTTTCTCTTCTCTAGATTTACCTCTCAGTTTTCTTTCCAGTTTTGTTTTTAACGTGTTTGAGTCTTTGTGTTTTCAGGGCGGTTACAGACAGCATCAACCAGCTCATCACCATGTGCACTCAGCAGGCCCCAGGTCAGAAGGAATGTGACAACGCTCTCAGAGAACTGGAGGTAAGAACTATTGATAGCGCTGTAAAGTGACTGCTTCTGGTTTAATCTTTGTTCATCAAGATTCCATCAGAGAAAACTAAACAAAAAATGTGTCTCTTAAAGATGTTTGTGATTGTTCTGTGTGCAGTCGGTGAAAGGGATGCTGGAAAACCCGACAGAAGCAGTCAATGAGCTGTCCTTCTTTGAGTGCATCGACAGCGTCATGGAGAACTCCAAGGTACAAACCTGCTGCTCCTCTCATGCAGCTTTGATCAGATTCTGCCATTTCCATCAATTCTGTTCTAAAAGAGCTCACTTTTATGGTTTAAAGCATTTATATCTCTTACACATAAAATTTGAGAAAATGTCAAACTACACTGGGACTCTACTGGGACAAAGAAAAAGGTGTAGAAACTACTCTACTGACTCTTAAAGTGGCAGCACAGATTTAATTAAACAAAATCCTTTTTCGACTTCAGAAAACTGATTCAGAATCGTCTAATTGGTGATGTGAACCCATCAAATAAAGCCTAGGCTCTTATTGAAGCCTGGGAATCTCTTGCTTCCTGTTAACAGGTTCTTGGTGAGTCCATGGCTGGTATTTCCCACAATGCTAAGAACTCTAACCTGCCAGAGTTTGGAGACTCAGTCAGCGCTGGATCCAAAGCCCTGTGTGGTCTCACTGAAGCAGCTTCTCAGGTAAAGTCTTTATTTTTGTATACGTTACTTGACACCAGTTCAGAAAGAAGTGGAAACCAGTGATCTGTTTCTGTCTGTAGGCTGCGTATCTGGTGGGAGTATCAGACCCCAACAGTTCAGCAGGTCAGAAGGGCCTCGTGGATCCTACCCAGTTTGCCCGGGCTAATCAGGCTATTCAGATGGCCTGCCAGAACCTGGTGGACCCCGCCTGCACCCAGTCCCAAGTGCGTGCTCGCTTCAATGCGAACTGACAGTAGAGCTCATTTTGACCAGTTTTTTTAATTATGTGCTGTTTTTTTTCTGCCCAGGTGCTTTCTGCAGCGACCATCGTGGCTAAACACACCTCTGCCCTGTGCAACGCCTGCCGCCTGGCGTCCTCCAGAACTCCCAACCCTGTAGCCAAGAGGCAGTTTGTCCAGTCAGCCAAAGAGGTGGCCAACACCACGGCCAACCTGGTCAAATCCATCAAGGTTTGCTCTTTGCCATTTCAAACCATGAACCATCAGTAAAAGCCTGTTATCTCTGAATTTCAGTAATCAATGAAGTGAATTTCCTAATTGCTAATTATAGTCTTGTTTGGGGTCTAACTAAATTGTTGTGCAGCAAGCTACATAAAGATAAAGCTTTTCTATAAAGCATGTGTTTAATTTGTAGGGTGACTTAGGCAAATGGGAACTTGACCTGCTTTTAGTGAAGTCTCTAAAATGGCTACAAGAGTTACGCTCTGCAAACCTGGTCCGCTGGGTTTGATGGATATCATGTTCTTTTTACAGGCTTTAGATGGAGCCTTTAATCAGGAGAACAGAGAGAAGTGCAGAGCTGCTACTGGTCCTCTGATAGAAGCTGTGGACAACCTGACTGCCTTCGCCTCCAACCCAGAGTTCGCGAGCATTCCTGCCCAGATCAGTCCGGAGGTCAGTCCTTACCTCACCACTGAAGCATCTTTTACACGTGTTCATGCACAACTTAAAAACCAAATAAACAGGAATGTGTGTTGCCTTTTTTCCACTTACATTGTGACAGAAGTTTTCCTATTTTATCTTTATTTACTTTTTTATTTACTTTCTGCCGCTAAAATGTATTAGAGGTACTGTAACCATATTATCTGGTTACTGCTAGTTTTGAGAGCTACCTCTTTAAAGAAGTTCGAGTTAGCTGCTTCGAATGTGTTATTTTATTTTATTTTTTTGCTGAAATGTACCTTGTCAGTTACTGAGATTATGCGTTCCACTTTATTAATCGTCGCCTTAAATATCTGTCTAAACAACAGCTTAACTTTCATTTTTTTAGTTTCAAAGCTATATGGAAATAAAAATGCAAATGTTAACAAGAATAGTAAAACAACTATAATATATTCTTAAAAATTATTTTCTTTTCCACTCCTTTAGGGTCGTGCCGCCATGGAGCCCATTTTGGCAGCAGCCCAGATGATGCTGGAGAGCTCCACTGGCCTGATTCAGACCGCACGCTCTCTGGCTGTCAACCCCAAAGACCCCCCTAAGTGGTCAGTGCTGGCTGGACACTCCAGGACAGTGTCCGACTCCATCAAGAAACTCATTACCAACATGAGGTGAGACCTGTTCTCTGCTTCAGCAGCTGTTTCTGTGCTGCTGTAAAAGAGTCGAGACAAAGCAGCATCGACATGCTTCAGAGAAAAGCCCTGTTTAAATAGAGCTTTTTACCACTTTCACTTTAAAGTAGTTTTAAGAGACGTGTCATGCTTTTAAATCCTTCTTTTTCACATCATTCAGTTGGGGAACTTCAATGCTTTGGTCTGAAATCCACCTTGTTTTAACTCCACAAGCCGCTTTTTCGCATCTCTTCTGAGGTGTGTCTCAAAGCAGCTCATTTTTACGCTGAGGAGAATGAAGACGACCAAACTGTAGTTTCTAAGTCCAGAGATTTTTTTGCAGTTCCATCGCAAATAATTTGGCATTCTAGTTTAGAAAATGTCATAGAAAACAAAGAAAACTGAACAGGTTGAAAAATATGACCCAGAAAGAATATAAAGATATCTACAGAGCACTGGAAGAGACTAAATTCAGCTTTTCTGCACTCCTAGAGACTCCAAGTACACAACAAAATTTATTTAACAACTAAAAAAGTAGATTTGCTGGATATGTCCCCTTTAAAAATCAGATTTGCCTCTAGTTTTTTTCCTGATGAACCATAATGATCTCAAGCCCAGGTGCACCATTACAGTAGTCATTTCTAATTAATACATACCAATGTAAACATTTCCATGATGTGTGCAGAGAAAAAGCCCCTGGTCAGAGAGAATGTGACAATGCTATAGAAGTGCTGAACGGCTGCATCCGAGAAGTTGATCAGGCCTCGCTGGCTGCCATAAGTCAGCACTTAACGCCTCGAGAGGACATCTCCATGGAGGTAAATACACACACAAATCCTTTGATACTTCTTTAGATATGAAATGTATTTTAGTCGCTGAGCTCTTTGAGGTTCACATTAGACAGCTCTGTTTGTTAAACTCATTAAAAGTCAGAAATAACATTACTTTAATAGTATTTTCAGTTTGAAGATCAGCTGACTGTTTTAGTTGACTTTTACTGTTTTTAAACTTCAAATATTTCATATGAACAGACAGTTTATATGTTTGTAATGTTTTTTACACAGAAAGGTACATGTGAAGTACAACAAAAATAAAAAATGAGGGTAACTTGGTGAATCATTTACTATCAGGCTTGCTTAGAGCTCATGACTGATTATACTTGAATACAGTTCATTTCTAAGTAGGCAGTACACTTGGTTAAATGCTCTAGAATGCTAAAGTGAAAGGTGGTTTAACATTTGTTTTACACCTAATATAACCAAAATGCAATTTTTTTTCTTAAATGTTTTTCTCTGTTTTTAAACATTTTCTAAAAAGGCAGTGAACTCCCAAACACAAATTTGAATTGCTCTTTAAAGAGCTTTTGAAATGCAGGGATTTTGGAAGGACAACCCTTTTGCACAGTTTTGCAACAAGTAACAATGAAACACAAAACATCAGAAATAATCTATATAAAAATATTCTATATTAAATCTCTGTTTGTGTGATAAAGCAGTTAAACATGTAAAGGGAGGTCGTCAGTCTGAAATAAATCTGCTTACTTCATCTGTGTCTTGTAGACTCTTCATGAGCAAATGGCTGCCTCAGTCCATGAGATCAGTAATTTGATTGATCCTGTAGCTGTGGCTGCTCGATCTGAAGCCTCTCAGCTGGGACACAAGGTAAAACACACATCTACACAGTGTATGAGTGCTTTATTGTTGTACATATCCTACACGCTGTGAGGATTTCACAATCTGTTTTGACTTGCCGTGTATTGTTTATTCACATTATGACAGGTGTCTCAGATGGCTAGCTACTTTGAACCTTTGATTATGGCGGCCATTGGCACAGCGTCTAAGATCCTCAGCAGCCAGCAGCAGATGGCTGTCTTAGACCAGACCAAGACCCTGGCTGAGTCAGCCCTGCAGATGCTCTACACTGCCAAGGAGGCTGGAGGAAACCCCAAGGTACTGAACTAATCATTTATAACATGATTTGGTGCTTTGGTCCTCAAGAATAATAATAATAATAATAATAATAATAATAATAATAATAATAAACTAATTGATTATAACAATGACCATCCTCTTCATCAGACTGTCATAGAAAAACAGAGTGTCTTCAGTCAGAGGCTTCTTCACTTTCATTGTAATGCAGAGCGCTACAGAAGATTTTTGCCATCACCATCTACAATAACTCTTTAGTTAAATGAGCTACTACAACATCTAATTTTTCTCTGGGATCAATAAAGTGTTTTTGAATTGAACTGAATAGCAATGATATTTGTGGAATAAAAATGTTAAAACTAGGGTATTCTTTATGTAACATAAGAAGGATTACACCCATTTTGGTGAATAGAATAGAATAGTCTTCGTTTTCATTGCACAAGCCTGTAAAACTAAATTGAACATGCCTCAGCTGAGAGTGTATTATAGAGACAACAGCAACATACAAATAATTTGCACTAGGGCTGCACAATATATCGAAAATGTATCGTCATCGCAATAACAGCCTGTGCAGTATGTATATTGCAACAACTGCATAAACTGCAATAGAATTCATCTATATCTAATTAAATGTCGACTCAAAATTTAGCATTTATGTGTTGTGTCACTCAGATGGAAGCTTGAAATATTTCACCAGTCAAATGGAGCCCTTCATGTATTTGGTCAATTAAAAAAATTCAGGCTGGAATGGAAAGGATTAGTTTCTTTCAGTTTGTTTTTTGGGCTTTGAACCCAGAGCAGAAAGATATCAACAGTACATAAATTCATATTTGTTTATTTATCACAAGTCATATCGTCATCGCAATATTAAGCACTGTTATCGCACATCGCAGGTTTTCCTAATATTGTGCAGCCCTAATTTGCACACAATGAGGTAGGTTTTGGCAAAATTAAAAAAAAAAATGTTATAAAAAACATTGCACAGCCTTCAACATGTTCCAGCTGCCTTCAAAGTTTAAATAATTTATCCTATGTAGATGAAGAAAGGTTTGAGATTTTACTTATCAGCAGATTTACTTTTGTTTAAGTGGGGGCGGGTATGCAAAGTCAGGTTTTTTGAGCTTTATATCATGTTATAATGTCATTCCCTCATTAAAACATACACATGTTTGAGAAAACATTGAATCTCCTGTAGCCATGTGGAGCAGCCTAAACGCTTCCTGGTACAAAGTACCGCCTATTTGTACGAAGCTCCTCCCTGGAAATGTGCTGAAAGGCCAATTTCAAGGCATTTAGATAGACTATGATGTGAAGTCAATTTTATTTTAGATTTGTACAGAATTTTCAGAACAAGTGAAGGTAACAAAGTTAGTTAATTGTGGTATAGAATTGATCTATGTGCCTGGAAAATGCATAATACTCCCACCTAATCAAAGTGCCTTAGTGGTCTCTATCGACCAATCCGTTGAGATATAGTATTTCATGTGTCAGTGTGTTCTTGAGCAAAATAGTAACTTGTAAACTTGGTGTGTGTGAGTGGTAAAGGAATGCAGTATACATAGAATACTGAGCTCTGGCTATAAATGGGTGAAAGCAGTCTTAAATACGAGGACTGTTTACTAATTATGGCCTGCTGCCATGTTTTTGTCTGCCTGTTGTCTCATGAACAACTCAACAGACTCTCAGGAAACTTTTAGAAACTAATCGTCGGGCATACGTCTACAACTGATTAACATTTTGGAGTCAATTTGGTTCAAAAATATTCTATAGTTGATACATTTAATTAATTACAGATAAGGAGTTTAAACATAGTGTGATAGTAACTGAGTATCATCCCCAACACATGCTTAGAGCGCTACACATTGTGCAACATCTTTGCTTCAAACTTTGACATGAAATGCCTCATAAAGCACTGGCTGGACTTTGATGAAACTCTCAAAGTAACTACCAAATGTACGTCTGCAAGTGATTATTGTTTAACTAACCTTTACCCAGTTGTTGATGACCCAGTTTCCTGTCTTCAGGCAGCACACATGCAGGACGCTCTGGAGGAGTCGGTGCAGATGATGAAAGAAGCCGTGGATGATCTGGGCGCCACGTTGGCTGAGGCCGCCAGCGCAGCAGGTGCTGTGGGTGGCATGGTGGACTCCATCAATGATGCCATCAATAAAATGCAAGATGCTCCTTCGCACGAACCTGAAGGCACCTTTGTGGACTACCAGACTACCATGGTGAAGACAGCCAAAGCCATTGCTGTCACTGTGCAGGAGATGGTGAGAAAGTGGTCATTTTAGGAGTTTTTTATGTTTTACTAATCGTTTGAATGGAGTTATTTATCTGCGATGGCCGCCCGTCCTGAGCCTGGTCCTGCTGGAGGTTCTTCCTGTTAAAAGAGAGTTTTTCCTCTCCACTGTCGCCAATGTGCTGCTCAGGATGGGAGACTGTGACGAAGGGATTCAGCACAATGCTGGTTTCTTCAGATTGATTGTTTTTGGTACAGTTCCCTGAGACATTTGATGTGACTTGGTGCTATATAAATAGAATTTAATTAAGTAAATAAGTAGAAAATTGTTAAATAAACACAAATCCCATAATCTATCAAGAATACTTGAGTCCATGTCCATTTGCTCAGTGCTCCAGACTTGACTGATGAACCACAGAACAATCCTAATTTTTGTGTTTCCTTTTTTTTCTTTAGGTGACGAAGTCAAACACCAACCCAGATGACCTTGGAGGATTGGCCAACCAGCTGACTAATAATTTCGGAAATCTTGCAGAGGAGGCCAAATTTGCTGCTCTTACAGCAGAGAATGATGAAGTGAATACTATTTTTTCATCACCATCTTGCTTTCTTTTCAAAATAGACATTTTAGCTCTATAAACTGTCTTTGTCATTGAGTTCTTTCTTAAAGCGTTTCTTTTTTCTCCCCCAGATCGGTTCTCACATTAAGAAGCAGGTGGGAGAGCTGGGCTTCAGCTGCACAGGTTTAGTAACCAAGGCTGGAGCTCTGCAGTGCAGCCCCGATGACTCTTTTACTAAAAAGGAGCTGATTGAAAGCGCCCGCAAAGTCTCAGAGAAGGTCAGGCATAAAACACACAGCTTGTGTTACACTGAGAGTTTTCTACACTACATCAATGTATCTGTCTTTCCTTTTTCTGCAGGTCTCCCACGTGTTGGCGTCCCTTCAGGCTGGTAACCGTGGAACTCAGGCCTGCATCACAGCTGCCAGCGCTGTGTCAGGAATCATCGCAGACCTGGACACCACCATCATGTTTGCCACTGCGGGAACTCTGAACCGAGAGAACGCTGAGACCTTTGCTGACCACAGGTACACACTTTAATGGAGGTCATCCTGTAAAATGAGTTCATGGCTGAAGACACTGTTTCTCAGTGTTTTGTAGTAAAGCTTCTGCTTGTACCACTAATTATTTTTTCCGAAACTTCATTTCATTCAATAATCAAACAAATAGTAATAAAACAAACAAATGTTAAAAGAACAAACAAATGATATAACATTGTTATGTCAAAAACACAATCACAACGTAGTCAAATGAAAAGGAGCAGAAAGAATAAAATCTTATAACATCTGCCCCCAATTAAAAAATATATGTATCTAAAACACGTACAACATACAAATAATAAAACTCAACTAGATACACAATATAATTACAAAAAATCAACAAATAGCATGACAACACAAATACAAATCTTAACCAATATTTTGTTCATATCTCATAACAACAACAAAATACTCCAAAATACTCCTAATATTCTACTAAATGAATAAATTGTTCCAGCATTCTTAAGGTCATCAAGCAAAATAATACTACAAATTAATACTCAATCTACATTTTGTTTAGATTTTGACAGCAAAAAAGTTTTTATCAATCTAAGAAATGTATAAATCGTGTTAGCATTTTTGAAAACTTTTCCTAAATTGTTRCACAATTTGATTCCCTGGAAGGAAGTGTTTTTAATCGAATTGTTCTTAAAGCTTGTAGCTCATTGGCCTGCAAGTGTTTAAGACAAAGTGGAGATACAGAATTGAAAAAAACAAAATGCTAATTTTCACTTGGAAACACAACGAAGGACACCTTTGAACAGACTTGAACCTTTTTTAAGGCCCAAAGTTTGCATGAATCTGCATATTAACAATAAAATAGAGCTTCTGAATGAATTTAAAATTCAGATTTCAGGTTCCTGACCACTTGTTTGTAAAAAAAATGTTGTGCAAACTTTTTGAATATGACTCAAATTACTGCAACACAAGAGCAAGGCCCCATGACTCACTGTGAACTCTCATGAACTTTTCTTAACATTAAAGAAACTCCCTCACAAATGCTGCTCCCAGTTTGTCTCAAGCTATTAAGAGTCCAGTGACAAAACCAGCTTTAAGGAAAGAAAATCAAGAGCAGTAGTGTCACTTATTCAGTTAAAGATTCTGTTTAAGCACAGAGGATACACTGCCTGACCAAAAATAGGTTGCCACCTGGATTTAACTAAGCAAATAGGTACAAGCCTCCTGTCGGATAATTACTGCATGGACGATTATCTTTCAGCTGCAACAAGTTATTTAACCCCAACTGGTGCAGTGAGTAGTTTCTTATTTCTTAAACAACCGTGTTGAAAGACATATCCTGTGGAAAAAAGATGTCAGTCTGTTTGAGAAGGGTCAAATCATTGACCAACTGGAAAAAATGCTTCAATTTTCTAGGGAGCATAAAGATTGGAGTCTGGAGCAATGGAAGGAGGTCATGTGGTCTGAATCCATATTTACCCTGTTCCAGAGTGATGGCTTCCATTATACCTAGTGCCTACTGTACAAGCCTGTGAGGGCAGGTCTATGATGTGGGGTCTCTGCAGGTGGTCAGGTCTAGGTTCAGCAACAGTTTGTGCTCAAAGAATGAGGTCAGCTGACCTGAATATACTGAATAACCAGGTTATTCTATCAGTGGATTGTTTCTTCCCTGATAGCACAGCCATATTCCAAGATGACACTAGCTGCGTTTCCATTGACCATGAAAATACTCAAATTAGAATTTCGAAAATAAATTTGCTCAATGGAAATGTATCAATTTCGAAAAAATAAATACATATTTTTTTGACAAAATATTTTTGCGCTAGGATGAGGTGGTTTTTCAGCCGTATAGAAATTGGTGTTTTTCGCAAAACTGCAATAGAAACACTTTTTTTGCATCACGGGAGTCACGTGATCAACAACCGGCTGTTTCAACTGGCGAAAAAGATGACGATGAAGAAGATAACAGGGAGTAGAAGTAGTAGTAATATCACAGAAGTAGTAGAAGAAAGTAGTAAACTCACCGACTACAATTTCACAAAAACACAGCATACGTAGGCGCTCCCAAGTAGGGGCTTGTCTCTGGAAAGCCTTGATAAAAGACGCCGACGTCTCCTCTGATGATGAGCGCTAGTGTCGCGGTAGCAATATGCAATGTGTTTACATCCATTGCCACCATGTTTGTAATGAATTATCACGAGAACAAACGTATTCACGCGTGACTTTAATAGCATTTCTTACTTAATGGAAACACCGCAGTTGCGAAACTGTGTTTTTCAACATTAACAGAATATCGACAAAGTTTTGCGCACATTTGCAATGGAAACACAGCTAATGTCAGGATTCATGGGGCTGGAATTGTTAAAGAGTGGTTCAGGGAGCATGAGACATCATTTTCACACATGGATTGGTTCCATAGAGTCCAAGAGAATCTTTGAAATGTGCTGGAGAAGGTCAGACTCTACCATCATCAATGCAAGGTCTTGGTGAAAAATTAATGCAACACTGGATGAAATAAATCTTCTGACATTGCAGAAGCTTATCCAAACTATGCCACAGAGAATGTGAGCTGTAATCAAAGCTGAAGGCGGTCCAATGTAATATTAAGAGTGTGTGACCTTTTTTTTTTGGTGGCAACTTTTGTTTTGATCAGGCAGTGTATTTTTGTTTTACCACATTAAAGGCATATATTCAAGTGTGGGTGTCTTCATGATTGCATATATGTGTCAGGACATACGTCACTCAGCATCAGCAAATTTATGGTACCCACAGTAATTTAAACTGTCAGGGAGTGTACCACCACATCTTTACTGTAAGAAATATTCATGCACTTGTAAATGCACAAAGAAAAACCTTTCTAAGGACTGCAATACTTGACTTTGTTACAGATAATTATGACCAGCTGTAACATAGTGAATATATTTTTGTTGCTTTACAGGCTGTTTGTTTTGTTTTCTTTAACCATCTCCATGATAATCTTTAACCTTTGACCTTTTTTTTTTTCAGAGAATGCATTTTGAAGACAGCCAAGGCTCTAGTGGAGGACACCAAGCTGCTGGTGTCTGGTGCTGGAGCCAGTCAGGAGAAACTGGCACAGGCTGCCCAGTCGTCAGTGTCCACTATTACCAAACTGGCAGAAGTGGTCAAACAGGGAGCGGCCAGCTTGGGTTCTGAAGACCCAGAGACTCAGGTAAAACATGGCTGGCATGTTTGTCTGCTCCTCTCTTTTAGACTTGGAATTAGGATTAAAGTCACCAAATCAAACTTGTTGATAATTTTGCCATTATTTAATGGTGGTTTTCTGTAAAAAAAAAAAAAAAAAGTGATGCTCAAAAATAAATTTTAAGAACTAGAGCAAAAATTATTCACCTGAACATTTATTTGGATATTTATTATTCTACATCTAGAGGCTGTTAGCAAAGGCATTTTCCAACTTTTCATTTAAGTTTTACTACTTGTTTGCTCATCTTTGTTTAAAATTAAAA
>NW_013952417.1:118614-121054 GCF_001266775.1 Austrofundulus limnaeus | reverse complement strand
TATATATATACTGTATATATGACATTACAAAAATCTGTCAGGGACAAACTTTCTATGAAGAAAAAAATCATCTGGAGTTATGACCTGGATTCCCGCGGATTTAAAAAAAAATCTTAAAATGCATTAAATTCATGCATCCAAAAATAAGGCCTTAATTAGCCTTAAAATGTCTTAAATTAATCTTTTAGAGGTCTTAAAAATGTAACGCATTGAAAGTAGGATGATTGTCATTTATCTAAAAAAAAAATTGGTAACATTCAATTATTTTCTAAAATAATTTACTGAATGCCTCTCCCAGCTAGTTGTTTTGTGTTAAAATAAACATTTGGGTAAAATTGTCACTAAATGGGTTTCTTTTCTATTTGTGTTTATTGTGAAGTTGGTCCAAAATTTAATTTCAAGTGGCATTAAAGAGGTATTAAAATGCCTTAAATTGAACTTGCCTTAAGCTGTAGGAACTCTGTGCATGAGTCTAAGTGTAGTTTTTATTGTGTAGTTTTTCTGGTGAAGGTGGAATTATTCAGAAGTAGTAGAATGCACCACTCTATAAATTTATCAAACTCTGTTTTAAGCTTTAAACATCAGAGTTTAAGCTGAGGAAGCAGCTTCCTGTGGTGGAGTCATTGTCTCTGTCTTAATTAACAGTGAAGCTTTAAAACAAGTTACCCAGCTTGTATCTGAATGCAGTTTTCTGAGAGCACGCATTGTGTGTCTGTCTCCTGCAGGTGGTCTTGATCAACGCGGTGAAGGATGTGGCCAAAGCTCTCGGCAACCTGATCAGTGCCACGAAGGCAGCAGCAGGAAAACCTCACGATGACCCAAGCATGCTCCAGCTTAAGAGCTCTGCGAAGGTAGAGAAACAAATACAGTATCTCAGATTATGTTTGTTTGTTCTTTTATGTGTCCAAGTTCACACTTCAGTCACAGTCGATTAAGGTTTATTTCAAATGTCTGAATGAAACCCACAGCTCTGAATTAAACCACTTCTCTAATCATTATTACAGAGATTAAAATTTATTTTGTTGAAGTTAATCAACTCAGTGTCAAATACTGGTCAAAAAACATTTGTGAATTTTCTCTCAACAATAATAATGAATGAGTTCTGAAATAGCTCCAAACCTCTACATGTGTTTACTAGTGGTGCAACAATACATGTACCCGTATCGAACTGTATCGAACAGTGCTTTAGGTTCAATACACACTTGTATCGAACAATACAGATTTTTAAAATATATTTTATCAGTTTGTCTTCTGAAGATGCTCTGTGTTAAAGGATCAGTGGATCTGTGTTCGACTACTCCACCTAGGCTGCATTTTTGAGCACAGATCCACTGAGAAGCTTGCTGCTTCAGCAACATTTAATTTAAAAACTGGACTTTTGAGGTTAAACAAATGTTCATAATTAATTTAAATAAATTAAACGTTAAAAGGGCATGGAAATTTCTCTTTTTTGTATCGAAAAAGTATCAAACCATGAGACTAAAGTATCGAACCGAACTGAATCGTGAATTTTCTGTATCGTTGCACCCCTAGTGTTTACATACTGTATAGAAACAGCTGAACTATAATTTTTTTTTAAAACTTTGGATTTAAACATAGTTTTTTAAAAAATGAGTGTCTCGTCATACAGTAAAGAAAGCTGTAATGTTTTTGTAAGCTTTTTTTAGATGGTGAAAAACGTCTTGTTTGTTTTTAGAAACTGTTTTAGTCAAACAAAATCATTTCAACTGTTTCATCAGATCAGAACACATTAAAAATACCATCTTTATTCGGGGTCTAATCTGCATCTGTGTGATCTGCCCCGGCCTCTTTAGGTGATGGTGACCAACGTAACGTCTCTGCTGAAAACTGTGAAGGCAGTGGAGGATGAAGCCACCAAAGGAACCAGAGCTTTGGAGGCCACCATCGAACACATCAAACAGGAGCTGGCTGTGAGTGACGTGTTGCCACTGTTGACCCAGGAGACGCTGCTCCCTCCTAACAGTGACAATATAGCTAGAACTGTCTCGCTCACAGTGTCGCTGGTTTTGCCACGCAGGTGTTCTGCGGTTCTGACCCACCGCCGAAGACCACCACACCCGAGGAGTTCATTCGCATGACCAAAGGTATCACCGTGGCCACAGCGAAAGCAGTGGCTGCTGGGAACTCCTGTCGCCAGGAGGACATCATTGCCACCGCCAACCTCAGCAGAAGAGCCATTGCTGACATGCTGCACTCCTGCAAGGTACTTCAAATGAACGTCACACAATGCATGCTGGGAAATTTAGCATCACAGAATTATTTTTCCTAAAATAAGAAAACATCCCATACTCCTTATGAAGTACTCTTTTCCTTAATTCCACAGTTCTACAGCTACAGTATTTATTCAAGTATAATACGTTAAATTAAATCCAAAAAATCATCCATAAAGTTGGGGGGGGTATTATACTCGGATAAATAT
>NW_013952417.1:99747-118206 GCF_001266775.1 Austrofundulus limnaeus | reverse complement strand
TCCCAACGTGGGCGTAGAACCTGGCGCACAACTTTTTTATGAGTACGCACCGTTTATACATGAGGTCCTTGGTGATGATCTGACCTGCTGCACTTTAAAGCTCTCATCAGCTAAAATGTACCGTATTTATTCAAGTACTGTATGTTGTTAAATAAAATGAACAGTCCAATGATCATTTTACTGATATGTATAAAGACTGCAAAGGCTGAAAAATCTTGAAGTCTGTATGAAATTGGAGGTAGTTTGAGGATTAAACTTTTTATGCTTTTTAAGTTCAAAAAAAAAGGGGGGGGGGGTCATATTATACACGAATAAATACAGTAATTCTATGGTCCCTTATTTATTTAAGCTGCTTTAATTTAGTCACAGAGTATATCTGATCCACCTTCCTGTAATTGGCAGAATACAGAATAGACTAACTCTGTGACTATTTTAAGACAAGACTGTGCAATGGACTTACAGTAAAACCAGCTCAAACAGCATTTTAATCTGGAACTAGCCTTAAAGTGCCTGTGACATGCATATTCTTCAAACACAAAAAGTCAAAGAAAACATCTTTATATTTAAGAAACCTGACATAATACACACAATTTTGCCCATTTTGTAACATAACTGGCATATTTTCTTTTGAACTTGTCTCAGCCAAAGTGAAACAGGAAGTGACATCAAAGGGGAACTGTTTAAGAAAAGGAACTCTCTAGTCTTTGTTTATTAAAATATTATTTAAACTCTAACTCCTCTTCATCTGTCCCTGATAGTGACTCAAAATAATTTAAAGAAATATCAGATTCTTCTCTACAATTTGTGTCGTTAGCCATTTTAAAAACGCTCCGTTCACATGCAGACATTCCCCTTTGACGTCACTTCCTGTTATTTTACATGCAAATATCTCATCAACATATCATCCCAGCAGCGTGAAAATTGTTTTCTATTATGCTATTAATGTTGTCTTTCCAAAAATGCATTCATATTTCTTACAAAAATATGATGTCATGGTCACTTTAAGCCTTGCCTGCTAAACCGGCCCTTTATGTTCTATGGCACCAAGTTGTGAGACAATAAGATGTATGACAAGAAACCCTTACAATCACATAAGTTTTCGCTGCCTGTGAAGTGAGAAAAGGCATAATGTGACAAAATATGGCAAGCTGAATTGTATTACGAGTAGTCTTTTTAATATGTTGCCTAAAGATAAGACTTGACGCAAGGTGCTTGTACTGATCCACCACACCAAGTCTTTGTATGTTAACAATTTACAACAAAATTCATGTTAGGTATTGTACACTAGCTTAACTTGTGTCCTCTTCCTGTTTATTTAAGACATTGTCCCTCTGTTTGTCCTGCAGGAGGCTGCGTACCATCCAGATGTCCATCGAGACGTCCAGATGCGAGCTTTGCGTTACGGCAACGAATGTGCCTCTGGATATCTGGGGCTGCTGGAGCATGTGTTGGTGGTGAGATATCATTTCATTTTCTACAGGGTCCGATTTGGGTCTTAAGGAGAAATCATTAAAATACAGGAATTTTGGGTTCCATGATGTGTTTTTTTTACAGCTTTGTTGTTTGTTTTTACAGTATAAGGAGCAGAGTTGTAAATATATGCAAATATCCTCCTTATACAGGTGTAGAGCAAGTCAGAGTTTACTGCAAAGGAAAAAAAAATCTTCTACTTATAGAAAAATGTTGTATCATATAAAAATCTGATCAGGTCTTTTCAGTAGAAAATATATTGAGATCAAGAAGGGTGGGACTGGGGTGTTTGTAGGACCTACCAATCCTCAGGTAGATTATATTTTAAAACTGTATTATAAATCGGTCTGAATCCAGTTACTGCTTCTTTCACTTTCAATTAGGACAGTTTGTGTCCATCTTTTTTCTTCATCTGACATCACTGATGTCTCTGAGACACACAATCAAACACAGTTGTGTCCAAAATATCGTCACAGGTAAAATCTTTGACTTTATATTTTCTCTTCTTTTCCCCCCTCAATGGTTTGCCAATATTATTTTAAAACTCGTGGCTTATTGGTGTCGGTGCTAGCCGGTGAGTATGCTGCCTGTCTGACGTGCACAAGTGTGGTGCTGCATTGTTTGAATAGTACGCTGAGTACATCATATCACACCATCAACGCATAATGCATCAGTTGTTTAAATGTAGTCAGAGTTTATTTACTATTGTCTTGTGATTTTAGATTTGATTGGAGGTGGAAAATTAAGGAAATACTGTTTGTTAGTATTACCACTAACAAATGCATGATGATGCTTATTTGATTATTTTTCCTCATTAAATAAAAACTTGGAACATTGAGCTTTAAACCCTTTAATAGCCCCTCACCTTTAATAGAGCTGATCAGTGTTTGTTTTTGTGAGTGATGCTGTTGAAGCAACATATTTCTGTTTTGTTTCAGAAATGTTCTGACCACGTGGTAATGTCAGACTGTTGTTGTGCAGTCGGAGGCTGGGGGCAGGATTAGTCCCCCCCACCCTGTATGCGTTCCTCTGGTGTAACATCAGTCTTTTTCTGACATCACTGCTGAATAAAGATGAGCTGGGTATGGGGCTGAGCCCTGTTAATTCCCTGCACCTGTCGCACACTGCTCCAACCTGAATATTTTCTGTCTGACCAGGACAGTGGAAGGTCATCGGTCATCCCTCAGAGCCACCGTATCAAGCTGCTCTGCTGTTATTGTCACTCAGATGGCAGTGCATGTCGGCTGCCATGTGAAATGCATCCTGTCTTCTTGCAGCATGATGTCACGGTGTTCCTGACTCAGAGTCAATCAAACCAAACTTGTTTTGATTAAAACTGAAACTTGGGACGAATAAGAAAAAACAAAACGTAAAATTTTAAATTTAAAAACAAAAAAAAAGTTTATAAAAAAATTCAACCGAAACACTTTTACACTTATACATAAAAAAGAACATTGTAAAAGCTTTATTTCAAAAAGCTAATGCTGTAATGCTCTGATTTATTTGCACTATGGGAGCTGCAAAGTTATTTCGTTGTTTATTGTGGCCTGCGGTGTTCTTCACAGTGCAACAATGACACTAAACTTTTATATTATCTTGTCTTAAAGGGGCAATATTATGTGTTTCTCAGGCATATATTTAAATACTATACCATAATAAAGTATCTATGTCACCTTTAGTTGTTATTAAAATGTTGTTTTTATGTTTAAATAGAAAATAAACTTGTCTTCTCATCACTTCCTCTTCTAAATGCCTTGAAATTGGCGTCTGTCTCTTTAAGAACCAACTTCTGCTTCTGTCCCGTCCCGTTCGGTGCTGGGGGGTTCACGCTTATGGTATGATGCAGTTTACTTGGCATCTGAAAATACATTTCCTCAAACGTAGTTTGAATCTGAAAAGAGCTTCACTGAGTGAGAAGTAGTGTTGAGAGCTGCAGACAGTTTTTCACTTTCACTTTACTCTGTTCCTGCCGAGAGCCTACAGGAGTCATGGGCGGGGTGTGTGGGGTGGGGGGTGGGGAGATGTGCTCCGTGATGAGGAAGTTTGGCTTAAAGACACGTCCCAGGGGAGTTTCTGGTCCCCACCTGTCGTTGTGCTCCTCAGCATGGCTTCCTAAAAACACTGCAGGATTTCTCAAACATGCATGAATGAGTCAGAGCAAGGCTTTGGGCATGTTTTTTTTATGACAATATAATATAAAATGATATGAAACTCAAAAAAGTTGATTTTACATGATACTGCCCCTTTAATACATGAAGAAAGAGAAGAGAGTCTCTGCAGTCACTAGGTGGGAGGTTCTTGGTGTGTGGGAGGAGTTTGTTAAAGACGTGATTGGTCGGACTGACTATTTTGGGTGGGGTTTGAAGAAGTTATAAAGCAGTGCTAATCCAAAAGTTAGTCGCGCAAGTTCTAAAGTGCTTGCGTTCAGTAAAAGATTCCACAACACGGTTGTGTTTAAAAAAACAAGAAAAGCCATGAGGTTTTACCGATCATTTATTTATTTATTTACTTATTTATTTATTTATTTATAAGTGCTTGTGTAATTGTGGGCAACCGGTTTGTTCCGATATCTGCTCGCCTTTGTGTCCTTCACCTCCCTCTAGGAAGTTCTGCCTTTCCCAAGTTTGCATATGTAACTCCTACCCACACCCATCGGAGTGGAGATACAAACTGCATGGTGTGTGCGGTTCTGTGTGGCTCTGCGCATTTGAAACCTGGAGACACATTTGGCCCAAACCGCAACAGTTGCGTCGCTGTAGAAGGGCTGCGACTGGGAGTGTCGCCCGGAGACGTAGCTTTAACTGCTTCCTGTCCCGTAAAAACAAAGAATTGTGGGAAATCTGGGTAAATTGAGACCCAGAAGGACGGTCAGCTGGAGTGTAGTTTCTGAGAACAGGTTGTTGCTGGAGCGGGTTCTGTTTTCATACAATGGTTCTCAGGAGTAGATATAAGGATTTTTTTTTCTGGTTGTCCGCAAAACATTTTGGTTGTCCAAAAAAAAAACTCAATTAAAATGTAATTTAATAGGTACCCTATATTGTTCTGTATACAAAGTTTACTGTATACAAATGTTGTCAGTCAGCAGGTTAACAGTTTCAGGAGCTTCTTGAGTAAAACTCCTCCTCATCCTCTTCTTTGAAATAGAGAGCAAAAATCAACATCCAACAACCATAAGCTTCCTGCTTACAGGTCAAACATTTTAATTTAAATAGTAGTATAGCCTACTGTCTACATGACCTTATTAAAGCTACAGTTTAGTGTTCTTAGGACTGAGACTTTCTGGATAAAGGGGATTTAAACAGCTCTTCTGTCATTTTAGTGTTTTCAACTGAGGAGCTTTGATGTATTTATTTTAAATAAATTATAGCACAAGAAGTTCTCTGCATAGAAAAAAAAAACAATTTATTTTTTACAGTTTTTTTAACCAAACTGACAAGTTTCTCCACTATAATTGTTGTGTAATGTAAATGCATTGAAACACCTGGTTAAATTTAGAAGATATTATGATTAACTACAAGCACCTGAAGCTGACTCAGAGAACTCCGCGAGGTGCTTTTAGAAATATAATAAATATAAAATACGACGTAATTCTCGGTGGAAAATAGCTCAGGTGAACACCTCCCGGGAAAACCCTCTCAGCGTTTCCTGGACTGAGTGAAGCTGACTCCCCACCCACAGAGAAAGAAAAAAGGCAGCGGTGTCAGTCAGACAGCATGACCCGCCCTGCTCTGTTCTGATTGGGTAAAACTTTGACTGTGGTTCTCTTTATTGGGTGAAAGAGCCGTCAGTTTAATCCCTAGATGGCTTTAACAAGTTTTTTTCCTCCCATTCATTTTTACAATGATGAACACCCGCTGCTTTTTTCTTGGTTGTCCACCGGACAACTGGGAGGCGGGACCTGGTTGTCCGAAATGAAAATAGTTTGTCTCGGACAACCTAAACAATGGTTATGTCGACCCCTGGTTCTGCACCGTGTTGACTTGAGACGGCTTTCTCCCTCTGCTGTTAATGACAATAACGATCATTACTTGATGAAATAAATAATGAACTTAGCTCTGCTGGGTTTTTTTTTTTTTTTTTTTTTTCAGTTTAGAAAGCAGAAATCCACACACAGTTCAAAGAATTGAGCAAAAACCCTAAAGCGTAAACGTGAAATTTAGGTCTGCAATTAGTGCTATTGCGCTTCAGGGGTCTAGTGCCCACCACCACCATTAACATTACTTCATCTTTTAACGTGCAAGACAAGTCAATCCGACCAAATGCAGTTTTGCCAAACTCCGCCCACTCAAGAACCTCTGCCTATATTCCAGATTATACCAATCACAGTTAGAACAAACCCCGCCCACAAACCAGGAAACTCCCCCTATGAACCACAGAGAAGACCAACAATAGAATTTAATCATACGTCACTAGAAAACATTTTTTTGTTCTTAAAATGTCTCTTAAAATACTGTTAGTGAAGGCTTCTCTCAGATCTAGAGTCAGTGCATTCCTCTTTATTTGGAGCATAAATACATAAAACATTTTCACCTGATTTGGAAAAGGAATGAGGTATGACTAAATCCTTATGGTCTGCACACCTGAGTGGTCTGACTGGTCTATATGTAGGTAAAATCTCTTCATGTACATATTGTGGTGCAAGGCTATACAGAGCTTTATAGAACCAATAAATTCTGTTATTAGTAAGCCAGTGTAGAGAAATAATAGCAGGCATAATGTGTATTCAAACATCTTTGTAGCTAAGAATATGAGCAGCATCGTTTTGGATCAGCTTTAGTCTGTGCATGTATGATCCTTTCTATCTCTGTCAATTTTAGGCTTAGATTCACTCAAATGAGTAATTCTTTATCTGACTCCATGTCATGGTGCATTTAGAGAGATGGTTTTGACCACATACATATTCGGGTTCAGTATTTTGCCCAACACTGCTTCGACCTGATGGCTGAAGGATTTAGAAATTTAACCAAACACCTGATTTGTGGTTCTGTCTGAACCACTGCATAAATCACGTCCTGCTGGGAAACCCCACATCCTGGCATTAAACACAGTCGCTACATTGACACCTGCCTCTAACACAAACATTTTTGCAAACCAATCCTACGCTCCACATGCCATCAACACTGTCTAAAACCGCACCAGGCCGTGTCAGTATCACTCTCCTCCAAGGGTGGAAATTCCATCTCGTTATTGGGAGGAGGGACCGTAAACAGGGAGATTTATTAAGAGCGGTTTTTGGAGGGTGAGATCATCTTCACAGAGAGGACAGGGCATCACTAACTTCTAGTGTCGCCATGAAAAAATGTAAATAAAAACTTTGATTACTGTCCACTGCAGTAACTCAGATGTTTAAAGTGTTCCCTCTGCAGGGCAAACACTGGTTCAGTAAATGTTAATGTAGATCAAATATGAGCATAGTTTTCCCCATTCTAAGGTTTGTTCAGAAAAATATTGAAGATGCGTGGTTGTTGAATAATTGTCACTGATTTATTACAGTTTTACAAAACATAAAGCTCTAAATAAAGAGTCTACAAGCACAAGACATATGTCCAATAAAACAGTCCACTAAAATAAAATATATTTCAAACACCTTAATTTGTTGTGGCATCGCTGTATGTAAATTATGAGCATTTGAAATGATCAAAAAAGGTCTGTTATTTCTACTAATCAGAGATCCCTATAAATCTAAAATTTTACTGTTGCTATCTACAAAAATAATTATAATTAAGTTTGAGTAGAATAAGAATCACAGTACTAATGTGACTCCAGCAGCTAGGGATGACACTCTGTCCTAAGGCTGTGTTTTTCAAAGTGGTGGCCACCAGAGGGCACTAAGGGGGTTTCAGAAAGCTGGAGGGAAGATAAGAAAAATGAAAAAAATAAAAAATGATGTTTTAAATCATTATCATAAAATCAAATCTGTTTTTCAATCTTTATTATGAAATATAATTTATAAGAATATATTGAAATGTTATTTAAGAGGGCTTTGACTTCTTTTGATCTTTTCTTATTGTCAACAGTTTGTTGAAAAGTTGGTTTGTCAGTGGGAATATAATTTAGCATTTAAAACAATACTAAAATTCTTTTGCTTAAGAAGTGTAAAATTTATTACATAGTCAATAAAAGTGAGAAATAACATTCTAAAAGTTGATGTTTCTTTCATATTTTATAGCATTGTTTGTGAAGCTAATGCTGTTTAGGGGGCCAAGACATGGAAAAGTTAGGGTACATTTTATCAGGTTCACTTAAAATATGTTTGTATATAATAGAACTTACATTGAAATACAATTTAAAACGTTAAACATTTTATTGTAGTCATGTACAGTTCTGTTTACGGTACTTAAATTGCACCAGTTACATACAAAGGGCCTTATACGGGTAAAGGTAATTAATGCAAATATACTGCATAAGTCAGTTTATTAGTTAAAATCTGTTTTTTAAAGATGTGTTTAGCAAAGGAAGTGAATGGTTTGCACATGGTAAATTTTCACTTTGAATTAATCACCTGTCCAGGGCGAGCACAAAGCTGTGGGAGGAGATCCAGCAGAACCAGGTTCAGGAATAAAAACACCTTCCTTTGAAAAACAAAACAAAATCCATCACAACGGCAACAACTGCATTTAAATATTGTACACAAGACTAAAGACAGAATAGTGACATGACATTATGGGATGTCCTCCAGCGGTACGAGTCTATTGCAGCACATCTAAAGCGGTAGTTCTGGGAAATCAAAGCCAGCCCGAACTTTATACCGAATCTAAAAGGATTGTTTTTATCATAGAGAAGCAGAGAGGGCGTGAGAGGAGCCTGATAACTAAAAGCTCTACATCCCATACTAGGAACAAGTAAACCTGCAAGTCTGCATTTTAAAACTGGAACTATGTTCAACACGCACCTCTCCCTGTTAGGAACATCGAGGCACGCTAACATGTCCGAAGACCGAGAAGCACCAAATATACAAGTGTAGTGTGTGTGCATGTTGGAGTTAGATGAGACGGAGGGATGCATGCCTAGCTCAGGACTAATCAGGACACATGCACAGCACCCCCGTGTGGTTGATTGGGCTCATATTTCTTCACAAACATCATTTCCAGCTGCAGAACGTTTAATGTTTCAGACTCCTCCAGCTGATGACAGTTTGAGTTGCAGCATAAGAGGGAAAATGAAATCAAACCTGGTCAAAGCTTTCACTCAGACGTAATTGATGGCGCAAGTGAGACAGCAAAAATCACTTTTAAATTTATGTGTAGCCTAAATAATGATTGTTTATTTTTTCTATTTTACTTCCTGTTTTTCCCACATCTGGTAACACCATCAGATCTGTGTATAAAAACTCTGCTCTACAGAATCAGTGTTTTTATGCTACTTATCCCAGGAAGCAGAGGCTTTGTGTTGAAGTTTCTGTTTCAGTGGTATAGCTTGTTAAAAGTTACCACAAGACAAATCCAAAAATGAAACAGCAGCAGCTTCATGATGCTGAACTGTTTATTTTATTTTTTTTCATTCACAGATTATCCAGAAGCCCACTCATGACCTGAAGCAGCAGCTGGCCAACTACTCCAAGCGTGTGGCTGGTTCTGTCACTGAGCTCATCCAGGCTGCTGAGGCTATGAAAGGTATCTTAGCCTTGAACCTGTAACAAAATGGCTCACAAAATATCTGTTTTTTAATATTGTATTTCTTTGAAGATTGTCTGTATGGTAGGGTATGTGCAACTAATCATCAGTAAAACTGTCAACAGTTATCATTTGTGCCATGCTGTGACGTATTTTTGTGTACAGCAATCTATCAGGTGTGCATGTGAGGTATGCAGCATCTAACTATAACCTTACAAACCTTTTTATTCACCTGAAACATCAACATAAACTGCAGTAACAAAGCCAGAAAATGCCGACCAAGGCTACACGTCAACCACATGCAAGTGGAATCATTATATTTAACTGTCATATTTAGTTATTGGCTAAATGTCACAATTAAACATGATAAATGTTTATGTCAATATTGCCCAACCCTACTGTATGGACAAAGCTGAAGTTTCAATTATTCACCGGTATGTTCTGACAGTTAACACACTGGCAGGCAATCTGAGGCTGTAGCAAATATTAGGTCTGCTTTGTTTGCAGTGGTGGGCACCAGTCCGCTAAAGCGCAAATCCACTAATTGCAGATCTAAATATTTCATTTGCGCTTTAGTGGTCTTACTAATTTTTATAATTCGTTAGCGGATTTGTGCTTTCTAAAATTAAAATGCAGTACTGCTAATAACTAATTATCTACCAGTCATCATTATCTTGAACAGCAGAAGGTATGACTGTCAATGAATCACAACACACGTGATCTATCCAACAGCACCCCTCCCAGATGAACACATGTATTGAGAAGGTATACATCCTTGCTGACTGTTGCTTTCGGTCACGGTTCTCATTTTACAGACATTTCCCACAATGCTTTGTGTCTGCTTACGTAGCAGGAAGGCAATGTTTAGAACCTCCCTGTCCCAGTAAAAACAGTTAACGTTTGTAATCCATACTAAAATTTTGCATGTATTGATTTATTTTACTTTACAATTGGAGCTCCTTTTTAAAAAAAAAATAAAGTTTTAACGCTGGAGCTCAATACTTGACGTAATTGGTCGAAGCAATCGGCCAACAGGGTTAGAGATTCAGAAATGATTTAAAGATGTTATGCTGATGAAGACTGACATCTAGTGGTCAATTGGAGCAACTACATGGGAAACTTTAAAATCCAAGCTCTTATTTTGAAGTGAAGATAGTTTCCTGCACTCCATGATTTCGTTTCCCGTCACAAATCAAATCCGTCATGTACCCAGAATGCATCACTTCAGTTTTCCAATAAACAGTTTTAAAATTACTTTATTGATGCTTCTTTAATGAAAAATCTACAACAAACAAAAGAAAAAGACAAAGAATCAGCCGAACTAGCGATCCTCAACAACTTTTTTATTTTTACACCAGGAGCCAAAGTTCTGTTTCATGAAATCACATCCCCAGCAATCGGCTGTTGTAGGATTAAGTTGTAAAAGAGTTCATACACCGCAAGTTGGCAGTGTTGTGCATATATTGTAGTGTCAAATTAAACTTGCGCTTTAAAATTAGCTTCCACTAGTTTATCTATGGCATAAGCATTTTTGAAGTTGCGGACCTAAATATATTCATAAGCACTTTAGAAATTGCGAAGCTAATTTTTGAATTAGCGCTGCCCACCACTGTTTGTTTGCTTGAGCAATATGGGATTCTTAATTGTTTGGGGTTTTTTTTATTCACAAATGTATTTTTTTATAGACACAATGACTTCTGCAAGTCATTGTATATAATCTGACCAGCTCTTTCCATGTTAAACTACATTCTCACAGTGTCTCTGTTACTGATTATCTCCAAACTGGATTATGTCTGGCACCATGGTACAGTAAATATCAGCAGGGCTTCTTTGCACCACCCTGGAAAAACTTAGTGAGGAGAATCCTGACAGGCATAACTTTTAGATCGCTGTCTTCAAGGCTGAGGTAGTACTAAAGGTAGTTACTAAAATATCAAAGCTCTTTAAATGTAAAAGTTGATGGAAACAGACACCTTATTATCCCTTAATGTCCCTGGAGATGACAGTTTGGAAAGTGTCTGAAAGCATATTTGACACAGGCCACAGCCTCTGCTTTCTTTTGACTCACGAGTATCTTTGAGTCAAGTGTAGATGGACATTGTTTTTTGGCACGGACTGAGCCAGTATTATTTTTGTTTGCTGTAGGAACAGAATGGGTGGACCCCGAGGATCCTACTGTCATCGCAGAGAACGAGCTGTTGGGTGCAGCGGCTGCTATCGAAGCAGCTGCCAAGAAACTGGAGCAGCTCAGGCCGAGGACCAAACCCAAGGTTAGAGGGCTTTTTACAGAGCCGAAGCATTCACACCTAATTTGTTAACCTAACCCCTGGGTTACACTCAGTGTATCTGTGTTAGATATCAGCCAGCTCCTCAAAACTTACCCTGCTGATTTATTATTTCTTCTATTTATAGTTAATCTGGGTGCTTCTGTATACTCAGGATTTTTTCGTTTTCTCTAAGGGTACGTTCACACTGCAGGTCTTAATGCTCAGTTCAGATTTTTTGGAAAAAAATTAAAAAATTTTACATTTTAAATGCAACCAGACTCCTTTGTGAACCCTACACAGCACTGATGTGACCCGCATGCAGAGAAGCTTTTATGATGTCATGTTAAATTCACTGTTTACAGAATTAGCTAAACATGGGTGCTACTTGTTAATATGTCGATTCTAAAGTTGTTGTGCAATCAGAGCCGATTAAATAATTACCTGACATGTTTGTTTAGTTTGGTGTTTATACCTGCTTCTGACCGGATGCTCCGGTGCAGAATTTTATTTTATTTTTTTTGGAATGAAGTGACACGCTGGAAGTAAAGTATTGATCAAGTAACATTAGCATCGATACGGTCCGACAACGTTACGGTCATATGTTTCTGCATATGGAAGCCAGCAGCGGCCATTTTCAACATTTTTTTTCCTGTTTTCTCAAGATAACAACATATTTATTTTGTTATCTCAGGATAACAAGTTAAGTATGTCGTCATTACAAAATAACGGCGACTGTTTTCTTGAGATAACGAATTATGGTTTTGCTCTTATGCATCAAAGGTAACCGTTGAGACGGCCCAGTCCCCTCAGCTGGTCACTGATGAAGTTTTTATTAAATCAGCAGGATCACTCAAGTGTAAATTCCTGTTGAGCTGCAGTCGGGCCAGCCGTCTCCTTAAAGGACGAGGGCTTATATGAAAGTTATCTGCACAAAACAAACTGCCTGTGTTATGATGTAGTGAACTTCATCGGTGACCAGCTGAGGGGACCAGGCCAAATGAGGAAACCATAACTTATCTCAAGGAAACCATTGGGAAATTAACTAATTTTCCAGAGAAAACTCATTGTTATTTTGTGATAGTGACATATAATGTTGTTACCACGAGAAAACCATGTAAAAAAATAATGTGCGGAAAATGGCCGCTGTCGGCTTCCATATGTGGAATTCTCAGTCATCCAGGACGTGGAAAATAAAAAGAACAAAGACAAACCTACTGAACTTCTGTAGCTGAAGACTTTTGGAGTTGCATTATTTAAACCTTATGTCTCGAGGTATAGTATCATTAGTATCATTATTATTGGATTGATCTGCTCGCCCCACTTCACAGCTGTGAAAGTCAGATGAAATGCAACACGACCGTTCAGACTTAACTCGCTTTGAAAAACATCAGATATTTATCAGATTCAGTACCACATACTGAAAGGGCCTGGGTCGGATTTGAAAAAATTGTATTTGTCACGTTCAGACTGTCAGGAAAAAAATCTGATATGGGTCGCATTTACCTGCAGTGTGAACGTAGCCTAAGGCGCTGTCACAATATGTTTTAGACAACTTTTGAAAGGTTTGTCCAACACTAAAGTTGTCTAAGCTAAGGTGAAATTTAAAAAAAAATCTACCGGAAGCCTTTTTTTTACTTACCTCTACATACTGTAATGCTAACAATTAGATCAAATATATAGCTGATATGAGTAAAATAGTCATAACAAAATTTTCATAATTCTGCATATGTTTTCTAAAATGTTAAAGTGTGACAGGGCCTTTACCTGTCATCCTCTATAGTTTATCATAGACCTAAACCAGTGTGTTTATTGCCTATTGTTTATGTTCTCTCTTATAAATAGGAGGCAGATGAGAGCTTGAACTTTGAGGAGCAAATTCTGGAGGCAGCCAAGTCAATCGCAGCTGCCACAAGTGCTCTGGTCAAAGCTGCTTCAGCGGCACAAAGGGAGCTTGTGGCTCAGGGAAAGGTACGTCACCTCGCAGAGAAACGACCTACAAACCAAGTGTTCATAACTCAGAGTCTTTGTTGGGTCGGACAAAATGAGTCTTATATTTGTGTTTAATTATTAATATTATGGGTGGGATTTTTTTTAGCATTAGTGAGCTGTCAGTTTCTTACCTGCAGATGCCAGTTTGGAGAAGCTGAAAGAATATTTTAGACCGACTGAGCAGAACAACTATAGAGCAAAATTTGACCATTTAGAAAAACTCCCACAGAAGAATGATGTTGACACTTCAAATCACAAAACATTTACAGAAATTTACTAATTCTGTTATTTATTTTTGTACTGCATTATTTTTGACATAGTATAAAGTGACAAGTCATGGTTCAGATTAAAGTCAGCCTCTGACCTTTTCCTACATCAGAAACCCAAAGTGATGCAGTTTTTTTCCAGAGACTGTTTTGTACTTTTGTTTTGTAATAAACTCTGTTTAGATTAGATTAGATTAGATTAGGTTAGATTAGATTAGATTAGATTAGATTAGATTAGATTAGATTAGATTAGATAGATCTTTTATTGTCATCATACAGAGCACAATGAAATTGCAGTTCAGAACAACCGTTCAGAAGAAGACAGAACATAACAAACATAGGAGAACAGGTGCTCTGGGTCAAGCAGCCACAGACCCTGCACAGAGCAAGGATCATCATCATGAAGACATCACGAGGAGGCACAACCCTTAAAAGAAAGCCATATCAAAGCCACCATGGGTGTAGATTCTCAGTCATTCAGGACATGGTGCTTTCAAAAAAGCATTATTTAGATGGAAGTCAAGTTGTTTTGGTTTTTAACCGTGTTTGAGTCAAAGCCAAAGCTGTGCTGTGTTTCAGGTTGGAGCAATCCCAGCCAATGCAGTGGATGATGGACAGTGGTCTCAGGGCCTGATTTCTGCTGTAAGTTATTGTTTTAATTTAAGTTTTAATTTAAGAATGACTGTAGTGTTGTTACTGAGGTGTTTGACCTCTGGTAATCTTGACGGCTTAGGCTCGGATGGTTGCAGCAGCTACCAATAATCTGTGTGAGGCTGCCAACTCTGCAGTGCAGGGACACGCCAGCGAGGAGAAGCTCATCTCATCAGCCAAGCAGGTCGCGGCCTCCACTGCTCAGCTGTTGGTGGCCTGCAAGGTCAAGGCTGACCAGGACTCGCAGACCATGAAGAGGCTCCAGGTCGGTACTGCATGTCAGGCTGCTTTACAGACAGTACAGGTCTACCTCTCTGTATGAACACAATGTTGGTACTTTAACACATTAGCCCACCTTATTTAGATAACTTCAAATGTTTGCGTCTGTAGAGAAGCATCGTTTACACATTTTATTTATTTACTTTTATTAAGCATAACAGCTGCTACAACATAGATTAAGTTCTTTTTCACTTTCTTATATAACTCTAGTTCAGCATTTGTTGTAGACATCAAATACTGAAGGTAAAGACATTATAACTGATTATAGAAAGAACTTTTATAAATTGTTAGCCTAATTTATTAAAGGGGCAATATTATGTGTTTCTCAGGCATATATTTAAATACTATACCATAATAAAGTATCTATGTCACCTTTAGTTGTTATTAAAATCCTGTTTTTATGTTTAAATAGAAAATCAACTTTTCTCATCACTTCCTCTTCTAAACGCCTTGAAACTGGCCTCTGTCTCTTTAAGAAGTTCCTTCTGCTTCTGTCTCACCCATTTCGGTGCGGGGGGTTTGCGCTCGCGTGGGTGGGGGGGCCTGCAATGATGCAGTTTACTTGGCATCTTTTGAATCTGAAGAGCTTCACTGAGTGAGAACTAATGTTAGGAGCTCTGCAGACAGTTTAAGTTTCACTTTCAGTTTCACCCGAGAGCCTGCAGGAGGAAGTTTGGCTTAAAGACACATCCCAGAGGCGTTTCTGGTACCAAAAGGAGTTTCTGGTCCCCACCTGTCGTTTTGCTCCTCAGCATGGCTTCCTAAAAACACTGCAGGATTTCTCAAACATGCATGAATGAGTCAAAGCAAGGCTTTGGACATGCTTTTTATGAGAGTATAACATTATAACATGATATAAAACTCAAAAAAGTTGATTTTACATGACATTGCCCCTTTAATTTTATGAGATTGCATGTATTTTAAGTTTTTAAAATGTAGAAGAGAAGTGGGAGCATTAAAGTCCATTCAGCTGCTGAGACTCACGTCTTGCTTGAAAAACATTATGTAAAGTCATATCATCCCTTGTCCTCGGGGTTCACTCTCCTGCGTGATTTAGATGCTTCCCTGCTTCAGCACCTGGTGTAAATGAACGGCTCATTAACGGGCTTCTGCAGAACTTGATGACATGATGGGGAAGTAAAGCAGTCGTTCGGTCAGGTGGGTTTAATTAGGAAGACATCTGGAACATGCAGGACAGTGGGCTCTGAGGAGCAGAACCAAGGAACTCTGCTCATTCAACCAAAACATTATGTCCACTAATATTTAAAGCAACACATTAATGCTGGGAATGCCTACATTCAGGTAATCACACTCACAATGACTTTTGCCAGCAACTTAAATGTTTTTGATGACAAACTGAGCTGCTTATTGTGTTGGAAATGTCAAATAATGATAGTTAAAAAAAACTCTAATAATTGTAGTTCCTTGCTGGAATATAAATATCAGACAAAGTCCTGATAGAGCACTACTACACTTCTCTAGTTTGATGAGAATTTGCTGTAAGTAAAGCTGATAAGTGACGACTTCAGAGTCCAAATTAAAATCTTTAGTTCTTCTTTATAATGCTGGTTTAAGTGGTGTGCGACAATGTATTTGTGATTTGCAATAATACTTGTTCAGCAACTTAGTAAATAATCACAACAGTTGAGTTTTGACATGCACAAACGTCTTAGAAGTTTTTAGAAATCAAGTCAAGATGTATCCAGAAAACTCAGACTGAATATAACCTCTCCACCCACCCTCCCCCTTCACAGAAGAGTTTGAAAATAACCCTATCATCACCTGTACCGAGTGTTAGAGTGTTGATTATGTCAGAGCAGTTAGGTGCTCGGAGAATTTCAGATGGACGAGTTGACAGTTTCTTTTTTATAATTTTTTTGTATTTGTTTAATTACCTGTGATTTGCTTTCTTTTCTTTAATCCATATAGTCCAAAAATATGTTAGATAACATATAATTGAACAATTATTGCCAGCTGTTTTAACGCTTTGTTGAAACTCATGTGTCAGGTGCTTTTTTTTTTTTTTAGCTCAGGCTGTCGGTTTGATCCAGAGTTCCCACCTCAACCATCTAACCCTGTTTTGTCATGCTGTCATCTGCTGTTGTCACCTGTATAATGATATCTTCTTCTGAAAAAGATACAGATCTACAGTACTAACTAAAGTTACATTAACATTAATCATTCTGCAACAGCTGAGGTTAACAGTAACCAAACACTAGACTGAAGTATCGCAGCTGGCTGAACTTAAAAAATGTAGTGATACAGATGAGCTGCCTGCTGAATCATAAGGATTAGCATCCTCTATATTTAGCTGTAATAGTGCCTGGGTACCAGCCTTTCTTTGTTTTTAAAAGGTGCTTCAAAGAGCACCAGAGGCTGAGAAATCCTTGGGCCAATACCGCTGGGTCTGTCATGTCCCCTTGTGGGCACAATACACTTGTAAACCTTTACGTAGATGATGTCATTGACATCAGAATTAATTTTTCATGCTTGGTAGAACTCCACTAGAGACCTGTAACTGGCTGAGAAAGGTGACTGAGGTGGCGTTATTTTTATTTTTTCTCTACGAACTGTTTTTAAAGCAGTGACTCTGGTGGAAATAATGTGGCTCAGCGGGGTTGTTCTGACCTTTATATGTAACTGATGCAGCCATAGCAGAAAGTACGAGAATTTCCTGCCCCCTCATCCAGCCGAATAGACTATCTTTGAGGCTGCATGTATGCTAGCTGTGAACACATCGACCGGCCCAGACCAGCTCATATTCTCTGATCCAATCAGTGGAGGCTTATCTCCTCCTCTTCTGGGCCTGCAGCTGCCACCACAGTAATTCCCATACATTTACGTCGACAGAACGTTGGAAACAATCCACTCGGTCCGTCCGTGGTACTAGAACCTGGAAGCATTAGTTTGGATCTATGATTACACCGAAAGCATTTGCTCTCTACATTTCCTCAGTGCTTCTTTTTGAAGCTTAAGCACAGAGCTGGTTACCTTTTGCTCAACAGTGATGGCAGAGTGGAGAATGAAAGTTTCTATCCACGCAGCAGCTAACTTCAGGTTTCTCATGTAAATTGAAACACGATTATGCAAATCGTTAATACTTTTGGAAGGCATCACTCTAGAGTAATAAATTTGCACAGAGCTTGTTTGGTTATAAACCTCTCTGTTTATCATGCAAGATAAACTGCATGACTGGCTCTTCCTTTAAATGTTGTCATTTTCTGCTGCTTATTTGGGATCTGGTCACGAAGGTAACAGGTCCAGGACTGAAACCCAGACATTCCTTTCCAGTGGTTCTCTCCAGCTCCTCCTGGGAGATCCCAAGGTTTTCCCAAGCCAATCAGAAAACATGAACCTTCCAATGATTTTGGATCTGCCCTGGGGTCTCCACCCAGTGGGATGTGCCCGGAAGACCTAGAGCCGTCCTAATCAGATGCCTGACGTACCACAACTGACTTTTTTTTGGATACTGATGACAAGTGGATCTACTTAGAGCTACCTCCAGATGACTGAGCTCATCACACAAACTTTAAGACTGAGCCCAGCCACTCTAAAAAGGAAGCTAATTTTTGCTACGTTTTTTTTTGTTGTTGTTTTTTTATCTTGATCCAAACGTCATGACCATGGGTGAAGGTTGGAATGTAAACAAACCAGTAAAACGAATCCCTGATCTATTGATCTGTAAGAATATTTCGTGTTCGTTAACTGAAATCGTGACGAAACCACATGAATGTTAAATAGATTAAAATGTGAAGAGAATGGAACCATACAACTCCAGATCTAGTTCTGAGTAGGGGTGTAAGAAAATATCGATACACTGAAATATCGTGATATTTCATTTCCCGATACTGTATCGATATTCTAAACCCTGTATCGATTTTTTTATTAAGGTTTAAAATGTCAACTTTCCTGCCAGCCGTTCAT
>NW_013952417.1:83394-96372 GCF_001266775.1 Austrofundulus limnaeus | reverse complement strand
TCTGAACTATATAAAACAGATGTCTTTCTGTTATTTTTAGTATTTAGATCTGGACTGTGTTCGAGGACTTGTTTGTGTAATGATCATAAAGCCATGCTTATAGTATCGCAATATATCGGGATATATCGTATCGTGACCCCTCTGTCATGATATGTTTCGTATTGCCAAATTCTTGCCAATACACAGCCCTAGTTCTGAGCGAAGCTTTTATTGCTTAAGGCAAGCAGTGCTGCCTGAAACCGGAAGTTCCAGTCTTTAAATACAGGGATCTTCAGTGCCTGGTACGCCCACTACAGGCTTACGACTGAATCGCAGGCACTCGTAAAGAAAATATCTTTCCTAATGAATTTATAATGGTTTATCTTTGTGTTGTCATGATGTTTTGGGCATGTAACTAAAACTATTTTAATCAGGACATTACAATAGTCAAACAATAGAGTATAAATATCAAGCCTTAAAAAGGAAACTAAGACAAATGGTGTGGTGCTTCAAATCAGTATCTAACTGACTAATAAATTCCTTCAGATCCATCCTACCATTAGTGGTTAGCACTGACGCCTCACAGCAAGAAGGTCCTGGGTTCGGTCCCCAGTAATACCTTGTATTGCAGTGTTAGCTAAAAATAATACCTCAATATAGAAAAGATCAATAACAGCCAATTCTAATGTGGAGTAGAGTAACTAAAGACAGCATCAGAGTGAGGAAATGTGGTCATTTGTGGTCTGAGCTTGATCAGCACACTGCTTTTGATGTTGGACACAAAAACAGACCTCAGTCAGATCAGTACACAATACTGGAGCTATCCATGGCTGTGTATTCAGCCCCCTATCTGTTTAGTATGGACTCTGAACCAAAAGAGAACTTATTTTAAGGTGTTCATTGACATGACCATTAGAAACAATGATTGAATCAAGAGGAAACAGACTCTCTTGAAGGAATTATTCTCAGAAAACCCAAATCAGATTGCTGATACTTATGAAGGAGATGATCTTGGTATTGGAGCCGAAGTGGTGAAGGAGAATACTTTTAGTCTCCTGGAGATAATCATCACACATACTAACTTTCATAATGAAAGCTCTCAAGCAGCTGTTTAAGACCTCAGATGGATTAATATCCTTGTTCAGTTCATGACTGCAGTGAGCCAGAATGGTGACAAAGTGGACCAAGATGTGAGCTAGCCAAAATATCACAAACCAGAACTTTTTCTGTCCCCATCTACCAAACATCTGGGATACTGGGGAGACAACATGTTTGTTTGTAGCTAAAATGTTACCAAGAGACTCTAGACTTTTAGAATAATTCTATTTTTTTTTGTTTGTGACATTCCTGAAGACATTCTCAACATTTCCCTACAACAGTAATTATTCACCACTAAAATATTTACAAATATTGACCTAACATTTGGTGAGAGTAGCTGAGGGTCATTCTCAACTCATACTTTGAGCTCAACAGGTTGCAAAGTGTGTTTGTTTAAAACTGACGTGAACTGTTCGACTCAACTCTGTCTGTGATCATGAATCACTTGACAAATTTTAAATAAAGGAAGTGGATTACACCGTGTAGGTTTGCTGTCTGACCACATTGTGTAGCTCCGAAGTGAGCAGCTCAGTTTACAGTATGTTTGATGTTGGGGCCAAACTGACAGCGACATTCCAGCTAAAGATAAACCAGGAGAGGAGGATTTCAGCCCACACAGCCACAAAAGGAAAACTTGTCATGTTAGAGTTGGGCTGCCAGTGAGAGAAGTGTTTAAGTCTCAGCTTTGCCTTTTACAGCTCTTCTCAAGCACTGAGCAGGAGCTAAAAACATTAGTGTCTCCATGAGCATAAATGGAACTGGAGCATTTCTTTTCCAGGAGCAGAACTGCTACAGATCTGTGTCGGTTTTCTCAAAATACAAGTTATGGTACAATATGAAAGATTATTATCTGTAAAGCACTGTGTTGATAATTCACCTTGGCTTGGATTTGTTCTATTGCTGCATTGGCTCCGTTTTAGTTGATTTCAGTTTCAGTTTTATGTTCATTTTTTTGTTTCCCAAGCTGAAAGTCCTTACCCATCATATGTTTCTGTAGGCTGCTGGAAATGCTGTGAAGCGAGCTTCTGATAACCTGGTGAAAGCAGCACAGAAAGCAGCGTTTGACGCTCAGGACGACCAGGCTGTGGTGGTGAAGAGCAAGATGGTGGGAGGCATTGCTCAGGTGAGTCAAAGGGCCTAAATGCACAAGTCACCATCAACACGTGGACAAATACAGGAGGGCAAGAAAAAGTGCAAAGTTGGCCATTTGTATCGTTTTATTCACATTTTGCAAGACATATCAGAATCAGTTTTATTGCCATTGTCAGTGAACAGGATTCACAGACTAGGAATTTGCTTTGGTGTAAAGGTGCAATAAGTATAAAATATAACAAATAAAGAAAATACAAATGATAAAGAAAAAATAGAATAGAATATATAAAACATGTACACCAGTTCAACACAGTAATCAGAGCAGACTATATAGTTGAAAACAGAAACATATGATCTTGTTGGCAGTTATCCAGTGAGATTCTTCAGAAACACCTAAATGTATTGTCATGTTTGTTTAAAGGGGGTAGTGCTTTGTGTAATTAGGCAGTGCTTTGTGTAGTTAGGCAGTGCTTTGTACCAAAAAGTGTTTTTGTATCTGTGAATGGCTACCACAACAGATTCAAGGATTTCACAAACATGCATGAATGAGTCAAAGCAAAACTCTGTTTTTGACCAGGGAAAGACATTATAACATGATATAAAGCTCAAAAAAGTTGATTTTACATAAACTCCCTTTAATAATTTGGACCATTTGGGAATTTTCTCTAACTACTGGTTCACAAATACAGTCACCAACAACTAAAAGTTTAAACTGGCAAAGATTCTGTGTGTGTGTGCGTGCGTGCGTGCGTGCGTGCGTGTGTGTGTGTGTGTGTGTGTGTGTGTTTAAACGTGCGGGTTAGAAGCTGTTGACTAACAGGCTGTGGTGACGTTCCAGATTATTGCGGCTCAGGAGGAGATGCTGCGGAAAGAAAAGGAGCTGGAGGAGGCCAGGAAGAGGCTGGCCATGATCCGACAGCAGCAGTACAAGTTCCTCCCCTCTGAGCTGCGAGAGGACGGCCAGGAACAGTGAGAGTGTGTGTGTGAGCGTGTGTGTGTGTGTGTGTGTTTGTGTGGAGGGCTGTTGCACCGACAATCAGCATCATCAGTATCATTGGAATGCTCAGGACCTCCCATCTGCTAATAACTTCAGCACCGATGCAACTCTGGGCAGACTCATTCCACCTTAACATTAACATATCAGGAGGCATCTTATTAATCCAGGATGGTGTGAAATTTTTGTTGAATAATGGCAGGTATTCTATGTTTTGCTAATGCCGAATTATCTGCATTCAAGTGCTAATTAAGTTATCTGTGCTTTTGATAACGTGTTCATAAATGTCTCTTTATTTTCCAAGTTTGTGCGTTGGAACTGTGTGGCGTTGTAAAGTGACAACGTCATAGCAGTAAGTTAGTCTGTTACAGCCCGTAGTCATAAAGATGGAGTCTAATAGTACAATTTATGTTTCAATGCCAAAATATTCATATCTATGCAAATTTATTCTCTTTGCTTTGTGTCTTTTGTTGATTTGATATTTTTTGTCTGAACACAATTCCAAAGAGCCTTGATGTTTTGGCAGTAAAAAAAGCCTTATATCCTCAATAACATTCAGTTTGTTACTTTTACTGGAAAAAATTAAATAAAAGCAGAATAGTGTTTTACATCCAAAAAATAATTAAAAGATTTTAAACAAATCAGTATTTTTTAAAAAATGAGCTCTGAACTATATAAAACAGATGTCTTTCTGTTATTTTTAGTATTTAGATCTGGACTGTGTTCGAGGACTTGTTTGTGTAATGATCATAAAGCCATATATTTAATGTCAGAACATTTCATATCAGCATGACTGTATGACAACACTCCAGTAATGTATGCGTCAAAACATATCTGGTGCCATTTGTAGCAGATTTCACAGATTTTACCAGGTTTTTTATGGGCCTAGTATTAAGATGTCCTTACAGACAAAACTATTTGTGCTTTAATCATGTGTTCATTTGAAATTTATCAAGTATTACTGATTCTGTTTGCCGTAGAAGTGCAATAACTTCATCACTCCGCTAAGTATCAGCACAGATAGCTTTATTTTCTTTCACGTAATGTTAGAGCCAACAGAGAAGTTTGCAGTATAAAACTGTAATCATTCAAACTTTGATCACATTTTGACTTATCATGGTAGAATTATAATGCTGGTGCACATTAGTATCACCTGCCGGGCACTGTAATAGAGATTTATATACAATAAAGCAAATTTTCACTGAAACTGTTGTTTTTATTTGTGTTGTTTTATGGCAGCAGTTTGTCTGTTTGTCTGTTAGCCAAAAATTTCATGAAGCTCTGAACAGATTTCAATAAAACTCAAAGGAATTATTAAATAAACACACACACACACACACAGAGAGAGAGAGAGAGATAGACAGACTCACTGGCCACTTTATCAGATACACCTGTCCAACTGCTCATTAACGCAAATGTCAAATCAGCCAATCACATGGCAGCAGCTCAATTCATTTAGGCATGTAGACATGGCCAAGACGATCTGCTGCAGTTCAAACTGAGCATCAGTATGGAGAAGAAAGGTGATTTAAGTGACTTTTAATGTGGCATGGTTGTTTTTGCCAGACGGGCTGGTCTGAGTATTTCAGAAACTGCTGATCTACTGGGATTGTCACCCACAACCATCTCTAGGGTTTACAGAGAATGGTCTGAAAAAGAGAAAACATCCAGTGAGCGGCAGTCCTGTGGGCACAAATGTCTTGTCGATGTCAGAGGAGAAAGGCCAGACTGGTTTGAGCTGATAGAATGACAACAGTTACTCAACCACTCGTTACACCCGAGGTCTGTAGAAGAGCATCTCTGAACACACAACACATTACATCAAACCTTGAGGCAGCTAAGAACAGAAAACTGAGGCTACAATTCACACAGACTCACCAAAACTGAGCAATAGAAGATTGGAAAAACGTTGCCTGGTCTGATGAGTCTCGATTTCTGCTGCGACATTCAGATGGTAGGTTCAGAATTTGGCATCAACAACATGAAAGCATGGATCCATCCTGCCTTGTATCAACGGTTCAGGCTGGTGGTGGTGATGCAATGGTGTGGGGGATATTTTCCTGACACACTTTGGGCCCTTTAATACCAATTGAGCATCGTGACAATGCTGCAGCCTACCTGAGTATTGTTACTGACCATGTCCATCCCTTTAGGACCACAGTGTACCATCTTCTGACCATGTCCATCCCTTTATGACCACAGTGTACCATCTTCTGACCATGTCCATCCCTTTATGACCACAGTGTACCCATCTTCTGATGGCTACTTCCAGCAGGATAACGCTCCATGTCATAAAGCATGAATCATCTCAGACTGGTTTCTTGAACACAATGAGTTCACTGTACTGGAATGGCTCCACAGTCACCAGATCTCAATCCAGTAGAGACCTTTGGGATGTGGTGGAACAGGAGATTCACATCATGGATGTGCAGCCGACAAATCTGCAGCAACTTCATGATACTATCATACCAACATGGACCAGACTCTGAGGAATGTTTCCAGCACCTTGTTGAACCTTTGCCACGAAGGATTAAGGCAGTTCTGAAGGCAAAAGGGGTCCAACCCAGTCCTAGCAAGGTGTACCTAATAAAGTGGCCGGTGAGTGTATATTAAAAACTCAAAAAGGAAATTTGTGTTATGTAGATTATTTATTTAATGTAACAATGCTTCTGGGCAATAAATCTTATGATTGGCAGCACCTGGAGGTATCAGAAGCTTAAAACAAGTGTCAATAACTTTAATACTGTACATGGGTATAAGCTGCTTGGTAGAGAAAATTTGGCAAAGTTCTCGTGTGTAACCCACATACTCAGCTCTACTGCTCATCACACAAATGCAAGTTCCTTACAAATGTGGCACCATTTAAAAAGAGACATTAACAGACTTTCCAACAGTATAAGATGAATTGCCAAGAAGCATTGTTACAATAAAGAAATAAACTACCAAACACAAATGCCCTTACTTTTTTTTGCTATGTAGTTCAAAACATTAAAATAATTTTTTTTACGGAAACCACCAATATATATTTATTTTTTCAACATGTAACAAAGAGTTGCTTATTCTAAGTGTGTTTGAAGCTGTTTTGTTTTTAATTCAAAGATGTTGGGGACCAAATGGAAATGGATCAGTGGCCACTTCTGGCCCTCCAGCCATGGTTTGCTCATGAGAACAATAGAAAAAAATGTCATGGCACAGCCTAACTAAATATTATGAGAAGTCCTGTTCAGAAAAAGATTTTTAAAATATGTCCTACATTCCAGTATTTTGTTTTTTTTAGCTTTTTTTTCTCCATCACTGAGCTCACATGTGAAAAACGTGTTCCACAGTTTCAAGTTTAACGCTTATCTGATGATCTTTTTTTGATAATGTAGACCAATTAATGTCAATCTTTTCTTTCTTTCAATAGCAGGTCTGTGTTTAGGTTTACTGAGACAAAACTAATCAGGAAACCTAAAGATGTGTTGAAGAAAGTCATTTACCACTAAAAAGATGACACTGAGCAAAAGTAGGTTGGGAAAGTATTTACTTCATCATTCCAGGACWTTTAATTGTGTCCTTGTCCTGCTGGAAGGAGAACCTCTGTCCCCATCCTAACTTTCTGAAAGATTCAAACTGTTTTTTTTTTCAAGAATTTAACTTTACGTTGGTCTCTCTATCTTTCCTGAGCAGATTTCCAGGCCCTGTTTGTGATAAACATCTGCTGCCACCACCATGCTTCACTGTGGGGATGGTTTTCTCAGACATGATTTTCTTGATGGACCAAAAATTTTTTATTTTAGCATAATTTGACCACCTTCCATGTGTTTCTGGAGCCTCCAGTATGACCAGTAACTACACTTTATTTCCCATTTTTATATTCTTCTATAGCAGGTCCGTATTCTGTCAAACAAATCATTTTACTGAGACAAAATCAGGGAGCAGCTGAGTATTTGATGCTAAATTAAAACAATTTATATCTGATGATTTATAGCAGTGAACCCTGCAGAACTCCACGACTAACTCTCTTGTGTAGGATTCCTCTTGCATGAACTGGGATTTGTCAGATAAATATGACTTAAACCAACTCAGTGCTGTTCCCATAATCCTGATAAGTTCAATATAAGGATGTGGTTGACTGCACAGTATTAAATGAAACTCAAGGCAAGTATAGGACACAAGTCCCAGTCTGAGGCCAGAAGCATATCATCAGTACCAGTCATTAGTAAGGATGGAATGATCTCAAGTGGAGGAGTTTAAATATCTGAGTGTCTTGTCCCTGAGCGGGAGATGGGTCAACAGTTGGAGCCTCGTCCTCAGTAATGAGGGTGTTGCTTCGGTCATTCATGGTGAAGAAAGCTGAGCTGAAAGGCAAAGCTATCAGTTTTCTGGACTGTCTGTGTTCCATCCCTCACATGTGGTCATGAGATCATGACCCAAAGAATGAGATCCTGGATGCAAGTGTCTGAAATGAGCTTCCTTCAGAGGGAGGCCTGACTCAGCCGGAGCTCCGTTATTCAGGAGGAGCTCTGAGTTGAGCCGCTGCTCCTCCACGTCGAAAGGAGTTAGTTGAGGTGGTTCATTTGATTAGGATGAATCCTGGACGCCGCCTTTTAGAGGTGTTCCTCTAAAACAAAGGTTTAGTATACATCAAAGCTAAAAATGTGGTACATCAAGTCAAGTCAAGTCAACTTTATTATCCTTGATGGGGCAATTTGCTGTGCAGACAGCAGTGACAAAAGAAGAAGAAAAAGAAAAACATACACGTACAATGCAGAAAAAAAACAGTCACTAAAGAGAGGTGGATCCGATCCAGAATAGAGGTACCAGTCGAGGGGAAAACCTCTCAAAACCTTTTGGTTGGGATGAGAATCTGGAAGATTTAATGATGTTTTTGGATGAAAGAATCGTTGTTGATAATTTAGAGATCAACTGGGCACAAATGTTTAAAACACAAATCAAGTTCTGCTGTTTTAACTGAAGCTGATGAGATTTTATCTGAGGTGGAAACTATGCAGTTTTTCCACTAATAAAAAAAATCTTTGTGATGAAGTCACCCCAGCAGAAAGTGGAGGAATGCACTGCTCACAGTGTTAGTCTGAACAGAAACCTGTCGTTGTTCTTATTAAAGATGAACAGGAACCAGTTCTAGCTGCACGACGTTTCCAATCACCGTCTACTTTTGAGTTTTCTCATGGTCTGATTTAAAACACACAGCTGTGAATCTGACCGAGGATCCATCCTCCAGCACATAAAATAAACCAGAAAGACAAACCCTTTTTCCAACCGATTGCTCTTTTTTTCGGCAGTTATTTTCTTTTCCAGTCTGCTATACTCATTTTCATGATATTCAGCTTGTGTTTGTTTTAGTCATTAAGACGTTAGAGTTGGTGTATATTACAGAGTTTTAGCTCAAGACACTTAATTTCTGCTTACATAAAGAGGTCAGTGAGGACATTTTACAGATTTATTGGAGAGCAGAAGAGAATTTGTTGTTGTTCAGAACCACACTTGCTCTTTGGGAGGAAAGTGGAAATAACTTCATAAATACTGAAGATTTTTCCTTATAAATATTTGGGATTGAGCTGCTGTTTTCTGTCTCATACAGAGTGATGACACACACACGTTGCTGTGCACAGTTCTGATTTATACACACACACACACACACACTAACAGCTCTCGCTGCCTAAATATGGGCAACAACTTTTAGGCTCCAGCAGCTGGTGGGCCGTTCCTATCTGTGAGATCTCTTTTTGCCTTTCAGTCAAGCCCCACAGCTCGCTCCTGTCCACCTGCCTGAGCCTCCATCAGGATAACCGACTGCTCCTACCTTGTCTTTTCTTCTGTTCTCCGCTGAGAGCCAACACACGCAAACATGGAGGCCATCAAGAAGAAAATGCAGATGCTCAAGCTGGATAAGGAGAATGCCATAGACCGCGCAGAGCAGGCCGAGGTGGACAAGAAAGGAGCAGAGGACAAATGCAAACAGGTGGGTCGATGGGGGCACAGCTCAGTTTGACAGGAGAAAGCGGAGACCCCTTCTATAAGGGGTGTTCTTCATGCGCTGAAACAAAATACAAATCCTTAAAAAAGGTTAACGCAAAAAAACATTTTCTACAGAAATGAGCACAAAATGGTTTGAATTGTCTGGATTTGGACATTATAATGATTCCTTTAGGGAGCTGAAATGAAGTAAACCTTAAAATCAGCATCACCAGCTCTGGTGTTTTTACATCAAGACACTTTTAAACGTCAAAGTCTCACATCAGGAGACAGTTTGACAGAAAACTGCTGAATCTGTAAAAACTTTTCGATGATCAATATTCAAGGACAGCAGTTGGGTATATGTATGTGGAAACATTTTGATTATTATTATAGAAAAAAATATATGTGAACAGAAAATTAAAATGATTCGATTTTGGCTAAATCTGTATTCAGATGCAGTTCTGTTTGGGAAAACAAGAGGACCCGTCTCCTCCACTGGACAGACATGCTGCAGTTGTCAGAATAGAATAGAATAGAATAGAATAGAATAGAATAGAATAGAATAGAATAGAATNGAATAGAATAGAATAGAATAGAATAGAATAGAATAGAATAGAATAGAATAGAATAGAATACAATAGAATAGAAATAACCTTTATTGTCCCACAGAGGGGAAATTCAGGTGTCACAGCAGCATCAGTACAGAAGTTCACACACTAGTTACTTCACAAACTATCAATAGTACACACAAAACAAAATTAACACTTACTAGCCATGATAAAACTACTAATAATAAAAATAAAAATATAATATGAAGAGTTGTTCAAGGATAGAAAAACGATATTTTGTTTCAGAATCCAACATTCAGAATCAGAAGTTTCCTCTTTTGAGTGCAAAAACAGTCCCAACAGACCAATAACTGTAAAGTGAAGTATCACAATGCAGACAAGAAACACAGATGTGCAATTACAGCAGAGTTTAGTGCAAATGATTGTTCAGTTGAGTAATTACAATGAATAGTAACAGTCTAAAACTTTGACTGTAAACGATGTTGCAGCAGCAGGTGTTTAAACACTTGTGATTTCTGTTAACACTTATTGTGAATTTTGGGCGTGGTGCTGGCTATAGAGTCTGACAGCTGCTGGGGGGAAGGATCTGCGATAACGCTCCTTTGTGCACCTCGGATGCAGCAGTCTAAACTTATTCTATTATTCTAATTATTTATTATTCTAAACCTCTAGCTCTATATTTTAGTTTCTCTACTCTGTTCTTTCATTTAAAAAAGAACCAGCTGAAGGTGGATCCAACTATTGTACCGTGGCCATGTTTACACCTGCTGCTTCATCCTTGCGTTACATTAAAGAGGATTTGAGGCTAAAAAGTACATCAAATGATGCGTTCATTTTTACAACTTGGATAAAACAAAGTGTGTGTGTGTGTGTGTGGGGGGGGGGGGTCGTGACAGCAGTGAAATCTGATGAGTGTGAATCTTTATGTTAATCTGATCTTTATGTAATTTTGGTTCTGTCTGAAGAAGTCAAGCTTCCAGAATAGGGAATTTCAGCTGGACTTCCCACTCCTCCACACTGACTGTTTCTGTCAGTTTGTGTTTCACATTATGTTTCATTTGTACTCAGAGGTCAGAACTGATCAGTCCTAAATTGGGGGTAAAAAAAAACACTGACGTGCCCCCATAAAGACAGAATTCCAAGCTCAAAATTAGAAATGTCTGAATCACTCTTGTGAAGTTGTGAAAGCTGCGGTAAAAAAAGAAAACAATTCTACTCTGACAGTTTGAATCTCAGCCTTTCAGTCACCAGTTCCAGACAGAACTGGTGAACAGGTTGCTACAGTGTTTGAATGCAGAGAAAACAGATAAATATATTCTCAGCTTGTGTTTCTTATAACAATGTGTAACAATATAAATGGAGAAAAAGCTTTTAAAAAATCTGAACTACACCTTAATACTGTTCAGCCAGTATCAGAACACATGTTAGGATTTTAGTGTGTCAGCTAAAGGTTTTACTGTGAGCTTGTCCCTGTGATGAACTTGTGATGTTTTATTTTTTATAATACCCAACCTTTATTTATTCCTGTGGTCTCACTGAGTCAGTTCAATTCAATTCAAACATACTTTATTGATCCCAGAGGGAAATTAGGTAAGAGACCTGTTTCAGTGTCCAGGGTGTCATTACACAGAGATAAGAACCAGCTCAATAAAATCTGGATGGATGGATGGATGGATGGATGGATGGATGGATGGACTTGTGTTACTAATAAGAACTAGTCTGGTTGAACTGATCCTCTGGTTTTCCATTATAATTGGAAGTAAATCAACATTGATGGGACATCAGTCATATGATCTGACTGTCCAGTGTTAGTTATGGGTGAGTACAGTGTGTACTCTCTCTCCCAATCTCTAACTTGTGCAGATTAAAAAAACTAAACTTGATTTTGATATTTGATGTATTTTCTGGCCCTAGCTCACTCATTACACTTCAGCGACATGTTGATGATCTGATACAAGCTGGGGTACCTCATGGCAGACTCTGGCTTTGTTGGACCACGATGGCATGTTTTTAATACGCTTTGTGCAAAAGCAACATTAACTGAGGACATTTTGAGATGCAGAAAACTCAAATGACTCTCACCCTGACAGGGCCGAATTACTGCTGGCAATGCAAACCAGGCTCTGGGAACCGAATGGCCAGTAGTAATGGACCTCCAGTCCCATTCTTACACAGCACCCCTCACAGTGTACCCTGGGTAACAGGGTCAAATACCTTCTTCATGTCCACAAAAGACATGTAGACTGCTTGGGTAAGCTTCCATGCTACCTTGAGGACCCTTTAGGTTCAAGGACCGGTCCAGTGTTCCACAGCTGGGACGAAACCAGCAATGTTTTCAACCACTGAGTGGATACTCCTCTCCAGCACCCCTGAATAGACCTTACAGGGGAGGCTGAGGGGAGTGAACAACCACATCAGTCTGCCCATCCTGCCCATGATGTCCATGCAATATTATTAAGCTGCGTAGGCCTAAACAGCCCAACAACATTTAGTCTTAAACTCAGAGCGGATCTCATCCATCCATGTAGACCTGCTACAGTGAAGCCTTGTTGACCTCAGCCCTGGTCATGGAAGATGTGTTGGTGGGATTGAGAAGGTCCTCAAAGTATACTTTCCACTGCTCAGCTCTATCCAAGGCCTCACCAAACTCCTCTCATAAACAATCCTTTGCCTCAGCAACATTTACTTCAACTCAGTCCCAGACAGTAAAAAATAAAATAAAATAAAATAAAATAAAATAAAATAAAATAAAATAATGTACTTTTAACAAGAAGAAACCTCGAGCAGAACTGATTCAGGATGTGCTGAAAGGACAGGACAGACATGTTTTTCTTCATCCCATTCAGGACTTTGAATGCACGTTCTTCTCTCACTCACTTATGTGAGTATACATTTTGTTTTGATTTTTCATGTGAAGAAAAGCATGTCAGTACATCCAACATATGTGATTCTATGGCCACAAACCGACTTTCCTCTAGTCTGCAGCCATCATGGAGTCTGATGGAGGATGAACTAGAAAAGCTGCTTCAGAACAGTTTGCAGCTCAGACCTGCTCTTATAATCAAATAAGCCCCTTTAATCCTAATTTCCTGTTCACTACTAAAATAGTTAGTAACAAGGGTTGTCCTGATACCAGTTTTGTTCAAACTGAGTACGAGTACTTCAAGTTGGGTGCTCTGACAACATCATTATATCATGTTATAATGTTATACTCTCATAAAAAACATGTCCAAAGCCTTGCTTTGACTCATTCATGCATGTTTGAGAAATCCTGCAGTGTTTTTA
>NW_013952417.1:80949-83239 GCF_001266775.1 Austrofundulus limnaeus | reverse complement strand
CCCCCCGCTCCGTGACTCTGGCAAGCTATGTGCTGAAATAGGCATGACCGAAGTGGTTGGATTTTCTTAAAGAGACAGAGACCTATTTCAAGGCGTTTAGAAGCCGTCAAGATGAGAAGTAAATTATTTTGGGGATTTTTTACAAATATATAGCTCTTTCATAAGCTGAAAATGTGACATAGTTACTTTATTTTAGTATAAAATTGAAATATAGGCTTGGAAAGAACATAATATCGCCCCTTTAAAAACCTATTTCTTTTATTTGGAACAAGGTGACTCTCCTTCCTTATAGGCTACAGTCCCTCTGACTGATCACATCCAATATACAGCACGATATGTACTGTTGCAACATATTATAATGAATAAAAATAACATTTTCTTTCAACTTGTATTAATTTAATAAGCGTACTCAAACATTTCACTTAAAATGTAAACTGTAACACATTCAGTGGAGTATTGACAGTATCCAAGTATCCATACTGGTATCAGGGCATTTTTTTAAAACAAGTATAAGTATTTGTAAAAAAAAGCTGACATTCAGCCTGTATCAGCATCAGGACACCACTAGTTTACATCACTTAGAGATCCGATATGTTTTACACACTTCTTCCTTTTAAAGTCAGGGGGGTCACTGGTGCCCATGTGCAGCAGTCACTTTTCTAAGAGCGGTGCTGGATTTAGAAAACCTCATTTCAGATAGGAAAAACTAGTTTTTATACATGACTGAAGTTAGGCTTTTTGTTACACAACATCAGTATCTTCTCCAGCAGCCTGAAGTCTTCGTAGCATCATAAGATTGTTAATTCCATGTTTCTGTTGCAGAACACAGTGAGGATTTTGCATCTTCACAGTGTTTGACAGGATCATCTGGGAGTCTTTTTATAGACAGCAGTCATTCAGCTGAACAACTGCAGATTGTTCCCAGAGGACTGCAGCTTGAAGCGATCACAATGCCCACGCCCTGACTCCTCTCTACTTACAAACTGTTATTAACGGGACATCTATTTCTGTGTTACCCCTGAAGACCCCCACCTTCTTTGAATTGTCACAGCTCCTGGAGTGAGTGCAGCTGGTTCTGGAGCCACCGCTCTGAATGTAGGATTAGAAAAGTCCAGTTCTATTTGTGAGCCAGAGGCCCTACATGGCTACAGGCTGAGACAGGCTGTCACAGGTGATGCAGAGGGGACATTTGTTCTGGGGATATTGTCAGCAGGTCTAGCTGTGGTATACAACAATCTTTTTATAGTTCTTAAAGCGGCAATGATTTTTGGAGACACGGTCACTGACAGAAAAACAAAAGGAACTGATAATGTTGATTTAAATCTGAACAGCACCTTATCAGCAAGGTGTTTGTTAAAATCATATTGAATTAGAAGGGTAAAGTTTAAAAATGTGTCTTCTGTTCTCCTCATCTTCAAGTAAAATCCAGATCAAACCCTGCGCAACACATCAGTTTCTTTCAGGCTCATGTTTGTGGAATGAATGGCAAGTAGAAAATGTAGGTCTTATCTGAGGGACACATCATGTGACCAGCCACTACAACCAGAACCAAAAAATGCTATGTGGACGTTACTTTGAACACTGTCAGACGTCAATAAAATGCTGTTCGTAGTCAGTTAGTTGTATTTATGTCTGTGCAGGTTCTGGTGTCGCTGCACACCTCTTCCATGCAGGTTTCTCTGTGAAATACACAGACTGAACTGGACTGAATCTAAATTAAAGTTTATGTAATTTCCATTTGGGATCAATAAAGTATTGTTGAATATTGAACTGCCAATGAATATTATAAAGAACGAATAGAAATGGAAGCAAAATAAAAGAAGTGATGCAACTTTCATGTGTAAACATTATGATAGGCAATTAAAAGTGATCTAATTGATGAAGAGATTAACAACCCTGTCTAAATCTGTTAGCATTCCTTTGTTGTATTTCTGTAAGAACAATAAACTCATCATTTGTGGTAGAACAGTAAAGACGCCAGCTGTTTGTTCTTTGTGTACATTTGACATGTGCCTGTGTGTTTGTGGCCTTGTGCAGCTTGAGGAGGAGCTGCTGGGACTGCAGAAGAAGCTCAAAGGAGTGGAAGATGAGCTGGACAAATACTCCGAGTCACTGAAGGATGCTCAGGAGAAACTGGAGCAAGCAGAGAAGAAGGCAACAGATGTAAGTAGAGAAATGTGGTAAATGGACTGAACACGTATGGTGCTTTATCAAGTCCCGTCAGGGTTTAGGTGCACCATAATTGTTATCACAAGAAACATTTATTTGAAGTAATCACTCAGCAAAATAA
>NW_013952417.1:79552-80799 GCF_001266775.1 Austrofundulus limnaeus | reverse complement strand
GATTTATACATATCACAATTTACTTGTTTCTGATTGTTTCAAAATTAAACTTAATATTTTTGTATTAAGTTATTTATTTGGTAAAAGATACGAGGTCATTACGTAATCCGAGAGTAAAAGTGATCACTAAGGTAAAATATTACCTGGTTTAACACAAAACTAGTTTTTTTTTTCATAAACCTCTTATTTTGAAACTCTACCCGGAAGTCCTCTGAAGCAGTTGCCACAGAAACGTCGCGACGCCTGCGTGTAGCTCGGTGCTAACCCCTGCACAGAAATGGCGATGTACGCTTCGGTAGACGCGGTGAGGAGGAAAATCCAGAGCCTGCAGCAAGTGGCTTACGAGGCGGAGGACCGGGTGGGCTTCATTCAGGCGGAGGCGGACATGGAGAGACAGTCCAGGCAGAGGGTAACAAACTTTACCCGCTGAGTGTCGTGTGACCTGCTGGGACAAACCGAGACTCTGAGAGGCGCTGTTGGCTCCGAGGAAATGAACTGCAAATAATCATTATTTTTAAATGTTTGGCTACGCGATTATTTGTTGGACATACAACTGATAAAAAATAAAAATAAAAATAAAAATACATGCAGTGCACCGCAATTCTCACGTTGACATTCCAAATGACCTGATAATAAACTTATAACCTTCGCGCTCCATTTATACGCCGGCACAAGTTAGCGGTGTCCTCAGCGCTAGTGTCCTCACCACACAGATATATACATTATAGGGCTGTTGTGATTATAGATCCTGAAATTATTTACTAAATTACAGTATTATTACATAATAAACATTAATATATCGGACATATCGGCTTTCTTTAATGATTACAAACCCCCGCTGTTAAAACATGTTCCCTTGCCGCTTTTCATCCTTGTGGCGGCGACAGATAAAGGAGCAGACCCTCTGACAATACAATACCAGAGCAGAGGCCTATGGGTTTGGTGACAAAGGAAACTAATTTATGCGTTCATTACAAATTGTTACCACCGTGATCACCTGTTGGTCTGAATCACAGTTCTTACACACATTCCTTTAAAGGGATCCCTGATTAATTGTAACATTACTTTATTTGATAAACATTTATTTTCACTGTAAAATAAAGGCTGTAAAAATACTGTAGGACGTTTAGTTTTTATAATTTTTAAACTAAAAATTTAAAAAATATACAGTATTACACGGACGGAGCCATTTTATTTACACGCAAAGCATTCTGGGTAAATGATGACGTGGATAGGTCCTCTGTGTG
>NW_013952417.1:74574-78820 GCF_001266775.1 Austrofundulus limnaeus | reverse complement strand
TTAAAAAAATTACAAAACTAAACAAACTACAGTATTTTTACAGTCTTTATTTTACAGTTAAAATATATGTTTATCAAATAAAGTCGAATGTTACAACTAATCGGAGATCCCTTTAAAATAATGGATCAAGCTGTAACATAAAGGAAAGTGTCTACAATTTCACCAAACAGGAATGCTGGTGCCAGTAACAGTATACCTGAGTCAAAAAGGAGAAATAAGAGAAACAAAGAAATACAGAGAAGAGAAACAAAAATACAGAGAAGACAGAAATACAACGAGGAAACACAGAACTACAGAAGAGACAAGAAGTGGCATACTTTGTACAAATTAATAAAAAGAGAAAAAATAAAGTAAAAACATTGCTAATGTTCTGATTAGTCCTTGGGTAGAAAACTTCGCAGTAATCTGTGTATTTAAATCAATCCAAATATTTTCTTAGAGATTTAGGTTTAGAAGCAATAACAAAAATATTTAAAATATGTTTGTAATTGCATCAAGTTCTTGGTCCAAATGCAACAAAGGACTGTTGTGGTGAATTTTCAGGTGTGTATGGCCCTTTAAAGAGAATGTGAACGAGCATGTCGGACCGAAAGAAGCATCGCACAAATTCTAAAATCAGATCAAATTTAACTTGTTTCAAAGAACAAAATAGTTCTGCTGTTACCAGATGCTATTTTCTCTTAAAAACCTTTGTTCAGATGCTGAAGAGCAGCCGAGGCTAAATGTAGCTTTTATTTATTTTTACCACTATTTTAGGTCTGGACTAAGTAGTTTCATGGATGCTGTTTGTTTATTTTATTTCTGCTTGGTTTTAGTGATTACATTTCAAACTTACTTTAAACAGTGACTGAACTTTCTGTATTGTTTTATTATATTATCTGAAATGCGCAGGCTTGGCCTGTAATATGGATACAAAGACTGTTCATGTGTGTTTTCCTTTCATACGTTCACTCACAGTCAAATGAATACATCAGCTCAGACCAGGGGTGCCCAAACTTTCTCACCCATGGGCTAAAATTATAATCTATCTGAGGGCTGTGGGCCAAATTTAACAATTTCACACATGAAATGCAAATACTTTTTTCAGTAAAGTCGAAAGTATTTTTTATGATTACGTAAGCAGCCAGTGTGGTGGCCCATGTTTTTTTTTTAGACTGTGTCCATGAAAAACGTTTGACATTACACTCAGGCACTAAAGGCTAATGGGACATTTTATAAATTGATCAAATAGGAGTTTTTATGGTCTTGTAAAATGTGAAAATCCACGTGTGTGCTTAAATCTAATCTAATTGTGTATTGTAATTACTTACACAGTATTTCATGTTTAATCTTAATATAATTCAAAGATAAAGTAAGAATAAGTGAAGACTACCTGCACTACAGCCCCTTATATCATCATTGGGACAACTGTTGGTACCACTTTACAATAAGGCTCCCAATATAAATGGCTTATAAATAGTTTATAGATCAGTTATTAATTCATCTGTAGACACTTTATAAATTGTTAAGAAGTGTTTATTATTCATTAATTAAGGATGGAAAAGAGACAAAATTGTCTGGTTTCTTGCCAAATAGTGAGCCAAACCTGTTCATGTATATATTACATCTAAAGGTGCTTATTAAACATTTCAAACCAGGTTTCTACCTTGAAAGCACAATAATTTATTGAAAACACATATTTTACATATACAGTAATAGTGTACTGTGTTACTGCATTAATTTATACATATCCACAGTACTCAAAGGGAGCCTTATCGTAAAGTGTAAAACAGCATACTATTTATTAATGACTAATGATGTCATAACAGAGCCTTATAAATAATGTACTGTTTTACACTTTAAAATAAGGCTCCTTTAAGGCATTTATACAAGTTTATTAGTCATTAATAAATAGTGTACCTACAATAAGGCTCCCTTTGACAGTTGTTAATATGTATATATCAGTAATATAGTACAATATTATTTTTTAAATATGTGTTTCCATTACATAATTGTGCTTACAAACTTAGTAATACGAAGAGATTTGGCTCACTATTTGGCAAGACAGTTTTTCTCTTTCCTGTTCTTAATTAATCCACAATAAGCATTTATTAACGATTTATAAAGTGTTTACAGATGATTCAATAACCTATCTATAAACTATTTATAAGCCATCTATAAGGGGAGCCTTATAGTAAAGTGGTACCCAACTCTTAGTGGAAATACAGAGTTTCTATATAAGATGACAGGAGATAACCAGTAACCAGGGCATCTTCTGGTGGGCCAAATCAAATGGCTTGGAGGACGAATTTTGGCCCGCGGGCCTCACTTTGCGCACCTCCGGTTTAGACATCACCCTGACAGGGATGTAAAATGACAGGGTTACAATTTTCAGCATGTAGAAGACCAGTATACCATTTGACCCTTGAATAAAAATGTGTGTGTGTGTGCAGGCCGAGGCAGAGGTAGCATCTCTAAACAGACGCATCCAGCTGGTGGAGGAGGAGCTGGACCGAGCTCAAGAGAGGCTCGCTACTGCTCTGCAGAAGCTAGAGGAAGCTGAGAAAGCTGCAGATGAAAGCGAGAGGTGAAAAGCATTTTTACTCTTTCTGCTATCAAATTGTACAAGATATATTTAATTAAAATGAGCTGGAACAGTTCAGTGGAAACTGTTTGCAGCTACGAGCTTGGGCTGACTCAGCTGGAGCCGTCAGACCTGGTAAAACTCTAAAACTGTATTTTGAGTCTTGTATGAAAAATGTGAGTTGATTTTCTGGCCATACTTTTGAGTCCTGCTGACTAATGTAAAAATATGTAAAATTCTCTGTTAGTCTCATTTTATAGTTCTTCTGTGGTTTTTTTTTTTCTAACTGATATATGATATAATGAAGGCAGATAACACAGTTAATCACACACACACAGACAACATATATTGCACTGAAACCTCCAGGTTGTTGTCTTGTTCTGTCTTTCAGAGGAATGAAGGTTATAGAAAACAGAGCAACAAAGGATGAGGAGAAGATGGAGATCCAGGAGATGCAGCTGAAGGAGGCCAAGCACATCGCTGAGGAGGCCGATCGCAAATATGAGGAGGTGGGGGACCGTTGTGTATCATCAAAAAATGAAAACTAATACTCCACACCCAGTCTGTGCAGAGTTTATTGTTACAAAGTCACTTATCAGAATGTATAAAGTATCAGTATAAACCCTGAGCATCAGTATTTGCTTTGTTAAACAAAGAAAACAGATAAGAAAATCTAATCCGGAGCAGTGGTGGCGTGGTGGTCAGTGCTGCGGTCTCATAATCCTGAAGCTGCAGGTTTGAGCACAGGTTGCCTCAGGAAGAGCATCCAGTGTAATACGATTGCCAAATCCTTTGTGCCAGTTTGCTTGCTGCATCAACCCAGTCCTTTATCCAAGTGGCTCAGATGTCTGTTAGAGCCTCTTATTTCATTCATTAACATATTAATATTTAGTTCTAGAGCCAAGATTACTTTATCACACAACAAAAGTTCTACAGCATGTAGAGCCAGAAAGCAGTACTCTGGATAAATGCAACACTGCAAAAATGTCCACCTAACCAAGTTTTAAAATCTTATATCAGCCAAAAAGTCTTTTTTGATCTTGTTTTGAGACTGATTTACTAAACAAGAACTGATTGTGTAAGAATAATCTTGTTTTCAGAATGTGTCAGATTATTTGTCTTGTTAGTCTGAAAATTTGACTCAAATTAAGTCAAAAATTTCTGCCAATGAAGTAAGAAAATTTTACTTGGTAAGATTCTTAAAATAGTTCATTTGACTCAATTTTTCTTATTTCAAGAATCTTACCAAGTAAAATTTTCTTACTCCGTTGGCAGAAATTTTTGACTTAATCTGAGTCAAATTTTCAGACTAACAAGACAAATAATCTGACACATTCTGAAAACAAGATTATTCTTACACAATCAGTTCTTGTTTAGTAAATCAGTCTCAAAACAAGATCAAAAAGACTTTTTGGCTGATATAAGGTTTTAAAACTTGGTAAGATGGACAGTTTTTGCAAAGGTGTCACCGTTGTTGACTTACTTTTTGTTGCTTCGGCTGTTTGTGTAGGTAAACAAAGACACGTGTTAGCTGGCAACCAATCACAACGTTTAAATTAAGACTCATTAATCATCAGCTTTATGAATGTCCTTTGATCGGTCCTTTAAAAGCACACACTGAGGGACAAACACATTCTATTCTATTCTATTTTATTCTATTCTATTCTATTCTATTCTATTCTA
>NW_013952417.1:73102-74394 GCF_001266775.1 Austrofundulus limnaeus | reverse complement strand
CTTGAAATACTTGATTTGACTAATTTTTTTTATTATTTCAAGAATCTTACCAAATAAAATTTTCTTACTCCATTGGCAGAAATTTTTGACAATTTGAGTCGAATTTTCAGACTAACAAGACAAATAATCTTACATATTCTGAAAACAAGATTATTATTCTTACACAATCAGTTCTTGTTTAGTAAATCAGTCTCAGAACAAGATCAAAAAGACTTTTTGGCTGATATAAGATTTTAAAACTTGGTAAGATGGACAGTTTTGTGCGGGTCTGTGGTGGTGTGTAGCATTTGTGGGCGGAGATGCACCCGATGCTGCAGCATCAACACTGCTGCTTTGTTACAAATGCCAACCTGACTCTTTAACATATTTATATCATCAGAATATTATATTGTAAAATAAGTATTAACAATATAAATAATATATTGTTAATACTTAATTTAAGTATATTTGGTTGGAACTTGTAGCCTGCTACTGGATGCACCCAAATCCTACACACTGCTCCTTGAAATGTTAAAAATTAACATACTGAATGTGCATGTACCAGTCAGCTGCAGTTTAATTTATTGTATTTATTTAATTTTAGTTTTCTGATATTGATAAAAAGAAATACAGTCCTGCAAGTTTTGTGTAAAAGTTTTTGTGTAAAAGATAGCTTTTTGTAGAAAACGTGTTTATACTGACAGGACTGATGAGTTACAGCTAATCTGAATGCAAGATTAAAGCAGTTTGCTGCTGTCCTAAAACAGCTTCAGTCTTTCATGTGAACATGGTTTAACAGACCTTTTATACCAGCAGTTTTCTCAGCACACGGTTATTTACTTATGTAGGATCCTATGGTTGTTTGAAAGCACAGTTAGTGGCAGCATCAGCAAGATGTAGCTCTTCAAATGCAACGTGGAGTCATGTGTGATTTTTAGATTTAAATTGCTTCTTCCAAATAACTTACAGCAATGTTAAACTTCCAATTTTACCTTTCAAATGAATCGCTGAAGTTGCTTTAAGATGGCAGCGATTCATTTTGAAAGTGAACGCTCAGACTATGCTGACGAGCTGGTTTTCACCGGACTAGCCATTAGCTCGTCAGTCCTGTCAGACGTAAACCCTCCATGACTTGTACACAGAAAAGCCGTTCAAAAATGGCCGAAATATCCCTTTAAAGGAATCCACGATTAGTTGTAACATTAGATTTTATTTGATAAACATTCTGTGTAAATGATGACGTGTATAGGTCCTCGGTGTGAGCGAGCTATATCCACCCTGAAGGTTAATCTTGGACAATATCTGATGATCGG
>NW_013952417.1:68531-72604 GCF_001266775.1 Austrofundulus limnaeus | reverse complement strand
TTTAAATAAAATGGCCCCGTCCGTGTAATATATTTTAAAACTTTTAGTTTAAAATTATAAAAACTAAACTTCCTACAGTATTTTTACAGTCTTTCTTTTACAGTTAAAATATATGTTTATTAAATAAAGTCGAATGTTACAACTAATCGGGGATCCCTTTAAGTGTTGTGTAGTTGTGTGCGTTGTAGTCTGCAGTGCCCAACAGATGCACCAATCACATAGACTTGAATGTGTTTTGCTGTGGGATTTCTGAAAGGCATCATTAATGCATGTGTGCACCACCGTTGCCCATTTGGGTTGTTTTCTGGCCCCCCTCCCTCCCTTTCCCCACCCCCCTCACCACACCATCACCTCCAACATCCTGGACTAACCGCTTCAGACGAGTGAGGGAGCTCGAGGAGGAGCTCAGGCTAATGGACCAGAATTTAAAGTCGATGATGTGCGGCGAGGAAGAGGTACCGATCTTTACCCTCCTGCTTTGTGCTCCTCTGGCCTGCAGCCTGTCAGCTTCTGCCTGTGTTCTGTTTCACCCGCACAGCTTCTCTTTACTCCTTTACACAACACTTGATGTGTACAGGACAGATTTTATAAATCTGTTTAACTGGTCTTTTCATGAAGACGTCATGAAAAGACCACAACCAGCAACGAATTGGTTGAAACGCACAAAAATTTCACATTTCACTAAAATTATTTACTTTTACCATTTTAAAAATCAGGTGAGTGTTTTGCTGACTCTCAGATCCTCAGAGCCAGGGGAACTCATTCCCCTCACAAGAGAAAACATTTGGGTGGTCCCACAAAGCAGCATCCAGGGTTTGATCTCTTCCGCCTTTCCAATTACTGCCTTTTCTTCTTTTGCTTTTCTTCTTTCTTACATCGCTCAGTAAATCAGCTGACCTTGAGGAAGAATTGAAAAATGTCACCAACAACTTGAAGTCTCTGGAAGCCCAGTCTGATAAGGTACAGTGAGGGCTGAGAGGGACTCAGCTCAGGGCTGGTCTGATCATACACTACTAACAAACTGTGATCCATGAAACACACAAAACATGTGCACAACTTACTACTGTGATCTAAATCCAGGACTGAAGGTCTCGTGATTCTTTGTTCCATGTAATCTTTGGATAAAAACATTGATAAATAACAGTCATCTAAAGATGCACGAAGAACACAAACTGTTTTCGTAGCAAATAACGGTTCAAATTTGACACTTATTTAAACGTCACGCTGCCTAACTTTCATAACTTGTAAGTTTATTTACTTTTCTTAATACTATTCACCTCATTTCCAAAGAAGCATAAAGAACGAGGTTACCATCTGCATGCTGTGTAAAGTTTGTCTCCTTGTTGCAGTTTAACTGAAATTTGTTAACACGTATTTGTCTTTTTCAGTACTCACAAAAGGAGGACAAATATGAAGAAGAAATTAAAGTTCTTACTGAAAAACTGAAGGAGGTGAGAATACAACACATTTACACAAAATAGAGGTTTTTTTAGAACACTATATTTAATTTAATTCATAATGCAGTTGTTAGCAAGCTTGTTTAAACTTTGTAGGATACTGAAGCTAATGAAAATGATTAAACTCAGTCTTATATAAGAATACCTGCCATATAAAGTAAGGAAATTTGTGTTTGGTAGCGTTGAGGCTTGGTGGCGAGGTGGACACAGAATGCAGGCAGGCAGGCAAGGATCAAAGTTAATAAAAAGCTTTATTAAAGCAAATGCTGACGTGGCAGCAAAACAAGACAAGAAACTCTGGACCATGCATGGAGAACGAGCAACATTGGACAAGGAGGTGGAGAAAGAGAGCCAGTAACACATGAAACATGGGAAACAAGACAACAAGACAAACACTAGAGGGGGCAAAGCACAAGACTTGAGACACCAGATCCTCACGGGTTGATTATTTCTTTGTTGTAACAATTCTTCTGGGAAATAAATCTTATACGCAGCGCCTGACTGGCAGCACCTGGAGGTACCAGAAGCTCAAAACACGAGTCAATATCGACAGTAAAATAAGCTGTTTGGCAGAGAAGGTTTGGAAAAACTTTCATGTGTGCATCCCACAAACTCAGCTCTACTGCTCATCACACAAACCTTACACACACTTACAAATGTGGCATCATTTAAAAGTGAAATTAACAGACTTTCCTACAGTATAAGATTAATTACCAAGAAGTATTGTTACAACAAAGAAATAATCCACCAAACACCAATGTTCTTACTTTGTGTGCTAAGTTTAGATTTGATTTGCACCTTTTTAATTTGTTCAGTGACGATGTTTGAACTGAACTCATGGACAGACAGGAATCATTTCAGTAACATGTCCAGAATGTCTTTATTTGAAACCCCTCTCACCACTCTGTCTCTCTGCACACCTTCTGAAAACTGTTCTTGCAGTCAAACACCTGACTCTGCATTCATTCCTAACATCCTAGATGTTTTTTACTTCAAACACTTAGAAAAGATCATTTACTGCATCTGCTGCGATATGGAGACATCTCCCCTCTTGGGATTGATGGTAAAACATACCAGAAGTATCAAAAGAAAGATTTTGATCATCACAGCCACGGTTTGGGAATTCCATTAAAAACTGATGTTTTTGTGAAAAACAAACAAAAAAAATCCACTTTTAATTATTTTCGTTTTGATTTGTTTTTGCAGGCTGAGACCCGTGCAGAGTTTGCAGAAAGGTCCGTGGCCAAACTGGAGAAAACCATCGATGATCTTGAAGGTATTCAGCTCTTTCCGACAGTAATACTTTTACAACGTCTGCTCCCTGCTGTTCAGTAGTTAATGTCAAAGTTACAAACATTTAAACCAACTAACAGAACTACTATTAAACAACTGAATGACTGGAAAGCTTAACTGTGTGCTGCTGTTTCAAGAGAATTAACTGGAAGATATCTCAAACTGATGATCCTTTGGTTTGATTTACTACCTGCTAACACAACTTGGGAAGTATTTTTTACATAAATATTACTAAAACAGTAATAATGACTCTCAGTATTCTGTTTGTATGGTTTATAAGCAGGACCTTTCAGTAAATTTACTTCTTCTCGTAGATAGTCACACTCATTTACTACCACAGAAATCAGCACCTGCAGTTAATGAGGGAAATAAAGGGTGTGTTCTCTCTGCTTCAGGCAGCTCACTGGTCATGAATGAATGAATGAATGAATGAATGAATGAATGAATGAATGAATGAATGAATGATAAATCGTCCCAAAATACAGAAACAATCAGCCAATGCAAAGTTACATAGTATTTGTGTGTAAATGTTCTAAGGTGATTCAATCAGACCACAAATGGTTCTGATAAAGTATTATGAGTATCTCAACAAATAATATTTGACTTCTAACCAGTAAAATTGATTTAAAGTTTTTTAAATTAACTTTACTGGACTTTCTGCTGTAATGAAAGGTCAAGGTGCTCCAGAACAGAGATGAGATAAAAAAACATGATTCTTGAAAAAGAGGCATCCAAAGATAAACTGAAAAATTAAAAAATCGTAAGGTAATTTAACCACGGTTCCTTTTCAGTCATTTCACTCAGTACAACACACAGCTGTATATGGGACACGCGCGCCCTCGCGCGCCTGGCTGAAGCCACCTCTAATCACGTCTTTAGACCTGTGACGTTGAATGAGCACCTGTCGAGCATGAATGATTTCTAGGCAGGCCGGGCAGGCCTCATGCTGGTCCTTCTCATGAAGCTTAAAGCCGCACCCTTGAGGACAGGGGTGAACAGAAGACTTTGGCTTCTTCGAAGGTGGTTTTGTGCTCATCGTGAACCACAAAACAGATTTTCAGCAGAAAATAAAAGTCACTTAAGTAAGCGTCGAGCAGCAGACACAAGAACCAGCAGGTAACGCGGTTAGCACCAGTGAAGCTAGCCTAAGAACCTTAGACGCTGAGCTAACTAGCAGCAGCTATGTGAGCTCAGGTTTATATGGAGGTAAATTTGTGTTTTTATTATTCAATCAAACAAAAAGCATCTTCAATCAAAAAAAATAATTTCAAACAAAAAAATTTTTTTCAACCAAACAAAAAATAAATTCAATCAAAATTAATA
>NW_013952417.1:66547-67798 GCF_001266775.1 Austrofundulus limnaeus | reverse complement strand
CAATATTTATTGTCACGAAACACAAAGTTGAACATTTACGTCTGATTTCTGATGTTCTCATTTACTGAGGATGTAGGATGTAGGATAACATGTCAAAATAAGAACTTGGGCAAAAGGACAACTGTAAATGTTCACAAGTGACTAACCAGTCATATAAAAAATGGAGGAAAAGGTTGATTTACATTTTTGTGTTTAACACCTGGACTGAACTGTCTCAAAAATATTTTAAGAATTTAAATCTGAACACATTTAATAACAGAACATTTTTATGCAAMCCCTTATTTATTTTGTGCTCAGTGAGAGKAGTGAGCTCTTGCTCGTCCTGCCAGAYTTTTAAACCTGGGCTTGAATGGAGTCAGTGCCATTCTCATGCATGTGTGGAGGTGCTCATTGGTCAGCCTGGAARGYTWTTTGTTTTTTATTARGTTRYRTGTGGAGAAAGCTGCTTCACAGTTGTGAGTGGAGCCAAACATGGTCAAGATCTGCAAGGTTACTTGCTTCAGACCTGGGAAAGCAGAATCAGGAATCATCTGGAGCCAGATCAGAAGGATCGGTCCTGACAAACTGCTCCTTCAGGGACAAATCTGCTTGGAGATCAACTAACTGCATCTGTAAATGCCCAGCATTTGCCCATTTGAGGTGCTTTCAATTTTTGAATTTTTCTGGGTAATTTTTCTCAAACTCTCATTCGTCATCGCTTTGCTTGGCGGTATCACGTGGTATYGCGAAACTCGCAGGTAATTGGTCTGTGGGTTTCCTTTGACATTTGATCACCTACCTACTGTAAAAGCTGCGCTGGTAAACCAGAAARGGGTCTGCYCACAGAATTTGAGCGACCACAAGATTAATCACTAATTTATTAACAAGGGAATATTAAAAATGACACGAAACAGCAACGTGTGGAAGTTTCGTTCTCCCCTGCCCCCTTCTCTCTCTAACGCAGAGGGGCGAGCAGCGGGGGGGTTGTGTGTGTGTACGGGTTTTTTCTACAACGGGGTATTTTTTACAAAAAAAAAAAAAAAAGCAGCCAGGTGGGGACTGAAGTGAATCGTGGGGACCAATGTCAGGTCCCCACGGGTCCAAATGCATGTTCCAGGTGTGGGGTTTAGGTTTAGGACCAAGGTTTAGTTTTAGGGTCAGGTAAGTTTCTGTGAGGTTAATTTTAGAGTATATGGTCAGGGTTAGGCTATACAGTGGTTTGCAAAAGTATTCATACCCCTTGAACTTTTCCATATTTTGTCACATTACAAC
>NW_013952417.1:64187-65253 GCF_001266775.1 Austrofundulus limnaeus | reverse complement strand
TCTTTTAGCCTAGGTAGCAGGTTCAACTCCAGGATGGTCTCCATGTTGCACGTGTGTTCACATGTGTGGTAGGTTAAATGTAGAGACTTAAAAGCATAATAGCATAATAGGTCTCTTTCAAATCTCTGCATTTAACCAATCACACATGTGAACACACGTGCAACATGGAGACCATCTTGGAGTTGAACCTGCTACCTAGGCTAAAAGAGACCTATTATGCAAAATTCACTTTTTACACTTTTTCACTTTTTTATACTCAAAGTATTTTTGGTTGAAGTATTCAAATATTGCTAATAGACCAATTGTTTTTATCCATATCTAACTAAAGCAGAAACATTCTTAGCAGACAGTTTTAAACTTAATTTGATTTCAGGAAATCCTCTTAACAACCCATAATTTGGAGTTTTAGGACCCACAGTGGGGTCTTAACCCCAATTTGCTGTAGATGAAACCTTAAAGGGCCTGTGACATCAATTTTTTATGAGAAAAGTGAATGCATTTGTGGAAAGACAACATTAACACATTACAAAACAAATTTCACATTGCTCAGATGAACAAGTGAGATATTTGACTGTGAAATAACAGGAAGTGATGTCAAAGGGGAATGTCTGCATGTGATCATTTAAAAAAATAATAATTTTTTCCAATTATTTTAATTTTTGAGATGAATCAATCATCATATGCACAATGTGTTGACATTTTTAAGACTTCTGAAAGATTGATTTAAGACGTTTTAAGGCTAATTAAGGCCTTGTTTTTTGGATTGATGAATTCAATGTCTTTTAAGACTTTTTAAGGATCTGCAGGAACCCTGGTAACAAAACTCAGGGGTGTATATTCACTTTTGTGGGATGCTGTATCTGCATCTGTCGTTTATCAGTCCAAATGATTGGACACTGACATAAACACAATGTATTGTGTGTCACTAGTCGACAGACAGAGAAGTTTTCACTAACAGCATGAACTTTTCACTTTGTGTAGAACTCAGTACGTTGCTTCTCGGTGTGTGTGTGTGTGTGTGTGTGTGTGTGTGTGTGTGTGTGTGTGTGTGTGTGTGTGTGTGTGT
>NW_013952417.1:58405-64123 GCF_001266775.1 Austrofundulus limnaeus | reverse complement strand
GTGTGTGTGTGTGTGTGTGTGTGTGTGTGTGTGTGTGTGTTGTGATCAAATCCTAAAAGATTTCCTAACTGTTGTACCTTTTATTCCTCTCTTTACCTTTTGGTGCTTTTCTTCTCTCTGTCCTTCTGTTCCCGCTCTGCCTGTCTGTCTCCACCTGTGACCTCCTGTCCTTTTCCAGATGAGGTGTATGCTCAGAAGCTAAAGGGCAAGGCTCTGAGCGAGGAGCTGGACCTGGCCCTCAACGACATGACTACACTGTAGATGCTGTCCTCCTTCTCTGTGCACCTCCTCCCTGCCTCAGCTCTCCTCTGCCTCTCTGCAGTTTCCTTCCATTCCGCAGCAGTGACTCCACAATTCGATATCACCATTCAGTACCCTACGTGTTACGCAGGACTGCTCTCTTATTCTCTTTCTCCTTTTTTTTTTTTTACAAAAGATAATTTGCTGCTTGCCCTCTCACTGCTGCATGTTTTCTGATTTGAACTTAATGTCCTCATTTAGTAAAATATTTATTCAAATCTGTCTCCCTTTTTCTTTCTGTAATAAAGACCTAAAGCTCTCTTGATTTTTCTGTCTCATCCCAGTTTCCCTTTCTTCTGCTTATTTTTCTAATTTTAGAGTTAGAGATAATTTACAGTTAACGTCTTCACTGGATTAGAAACATTCCCTGAAATGTAAAGTTATCCTAACTTTTGTTAAGGTTCATCGTTTTTGCTGCTTTTCAAAATAAAAGTTTGACGTTTTTTAGAAAGCACTGTAATCCAAGTAATAAAGTGGAGAAGTGGGTAATTCACAAGCTGAGCAAAGAGAAGAAGCTGTAAAGATGTGCAGACAGCTGGTCTTGTAGCTTAGGATGTAATGCATTCAGTCCACTTAGTGGAGGTTTTTCAGCTGCTCTGCGCTTTTATGAGGACAAGACAAGTGTGTAAGTAAAGGTGATGTCATTCAAATCATGAAATCATAGCAAAAGAAAAGAAACGAGAGGCTTTTGGTGTTAGTGGGAGTCAAGATGAAGTTCAGGAGATGCAGAAAGAAAGGATGTTGATGAGAAACCTGAGACTGCAGAGCACTGAAGCAGACAGCTCTCTGAGGTGGTCACTGCATGAAACGTGTAGTTTTGAATGGGAAAGATTCTGTGTTTACCATATATTCAAATAAATAAACTCATTAAATCTCCAGATTTAAAATGGGTAAGTCTGAATCATTTCAGTTCTTTTTACATCTTTTGTTTTGTGGGGCCCTAATCTATGTTGTTAGCGCCTTCGAGCCACAATCACTCTCATTTCTTTTCTCTGGAAGGTTTCTCCACAAATAATTTTTTACATAATGTGTCAGTAGCTCTGAAGGCTGGAGTTATGACAGTTAAAGTAACTGAGTTCTGAAGCCTCCAAAATAGGTAATAGATATTAAAACCAGAAAACTAAGTCATCCAAGTTTGCCATCATCAGTGTGTGAATGTGAGTGTGAAGGGTGAATGTCAAGGTTTATTCATTTCATTTCATTAAAAATAAAATAAAAGAATGATAAAAATAAAATACAAAATTAAAATACAATAAAATAAAGAAATACAAAAAAACTGACAAAATGAAATAAAAGGCAGCAGAAAGAAGAAAAAAATCTTAAATCTGTGCCTTTCCTCCATCAAATAAATTTACTAACAATAATCTTTACGCAACAAGACAAAATAAAAAAGTAAGATTAAAAGAAACCATCAAATCCTTCTTGAACTAATAATCCATTCTAGGCATGTCTTTTTTTTTACATTATTTGTTCGAAAAAGAACAGGTAAAAGATACAAGATCTTTTGATTTCCTGCCCTTCTCAGCTCATATTTAAATGTTCTCACACCAGATAAACACAAATTATTCCCACGTTGAATGAGCATTACGTGTACAATTATTTATACATTTCTAATATAAATAATATTGAGACACCCATCCTACATAACACATTTCCCAGTAAGCTCCTTTTTAAACGTTTTTTAAGCTGGTTTAAGTTTGTAAATTTTTTTGAGCTCATCATTTAATTCATTCCATAAATCTACCCCATAACAATAAACAAAAACTCTTTTTGGTTGTTCAAAGCTGAATGTGAATGTCTGTAAGTGTAAAGAGCTTTGGGGTCCGGAGGGTCTTGATAAAGTGCTCTATGTTCAGTCCATTTACAATCCAAACTATTAACTTAAGAAAAGTCTAGTCACACTAAACTTATGTCATGGTGTTAATTACCTAAAAGAAGCATAACTCTTGATCATGTGAAGTCCTGAGGAAGTCCATGACTATTGATTTTATAAACAAGACAAAATATAGCAGAGAACAAGTACGACATAAACCAATTTTACTGTTTCTTTAATCTCAGTATTATGCAGTAAAATGCTGTGAATATTTATTGGCTTTAAATCCTGAGAAACCTCTTCAAACAGAACATCTTTGTACAAACAGGTTGATATAATACTGGGTTTGAAGGATACAGATTTTATTTTTTAAGTTTTTGTGCCTGATTCCTTTTCTTAAAGCAAACAAATATCAAACTCAAATGAATCAGTGTTGCATTGGAGAATTTATCCATTGACACAGCATCTATCCATTATAAATCATTATTCGACTGCTTAGCGAAGGTCTAAATGGTTGTGAACGTGTCTTTCAGCTCTGCATGAACAAACCATCCTGTTTTCTGACAGGAAACACAGCTGGAAGTTCACTTGTTACTTTTGTTTTTTCCAACTTTAGAGAAGCTGGCCCAGGCCAAAGAAGAAAACCTGGACATGCACCAGGTGTTGGACCAGACTCTGCTTGAGCTCAACAATCTATAGAGATGCCTTCAGAGCTGTAAGGATGTGAAGAAAAGTCTATGAAAAAAATGCTTTATTTCCTTTCCGAAGTTCCCGGGAGGTATTCTTACAGAAATAACATATTGTTTTATTGCAAACATAACTCACAGTAAATATATATGTTCTTCAGTTTAATAGGTTTTACAGGAGCTTTGCTTGAAACCTTGTAGTTTATTAGAATTGTATCAATAAACCGAATCAAAAAAGTATCTTTGACATCTTTCTCTATAAAATCTGTTCATGAATCCAGCAGGCCATTTCTCAGTGTTCCCTTTTGAAAACGATAATAATGAACTGAAAAGCCAAGTAGTGGATTTATAAATTTAAGTTTATATTTGGTTAAGTTTGGGGGGGAAACAACTATGAATGAATGCTCTCTGGTGAGCACTCCATTATTTAAAAAAATGCTTTGAGATCTGGTGTTTAAACGTGTCTCACATTGTGCACATTCCCATGAATATGCAGAAAGGAGTAAATAACAAAACCCAAAGTTTTGGCAAAGTGTTAAATTGTTTGGTGTTCTAATAAAGACTCATTTGAAAATAAAAGTAACAAAAACTACGACTTTGTGTTTTAGTATTGTATTTTTTTTCAGTTGTGTGACTTTGTCTTTATTTCCAGCTGTTGTTGCTTTAACCTTTTATAAACCTGTAGAAACAGAGAGCTGGTACATTTTCAGTATTCTCACCAGCTGTGAGTTTAAAACACAACTCCATGAGTCAGTTATAGCCTGTAGAAACTTTAGCAGCATTTTGCTCATAGGTCATGGAGATTTTGAGTTTTTGTTCCTCTCACACAACTTTTCAGTTTTGTTTTGAACACTGACACAGTGGAACCTCTGGATTATCATAATCATCTGTGCTCTTACAGCAACACAAGTTCTCTGCGTTTGACCCATCGTGTGTGAGACACACTCAGGTGTAGCAGCAAACACCACATGGTGGGAACTGAACCTTCTGGTCCCGAGTTTGCTGCGTACCAGTGCACCACAGCCACCCTGTTTCTGTACCACTGCAGCTCATTTGAATAAATTTAGAAAGTGACAAAGATCAGATCTTGCTTGTTAGATTGTTTTATAACCTGAATGAAACAGGAAGGAGTTCCTTTCCTATAAGTTTGTTGTCTGTTAGGATTTGTCAGGTACAGCATGCTCTGAATCCTGACTAAAATTACCCAAACATTCAGTCTTCATGAAAATCACATAAAAATCACTCAGTATTTGATCTGCAGTGAATCTCTATCTCCATTTTTTCTTATAGTCAGATCACGGAGGAAACAGGTCTAGGAGAGAAACTCAGACATCCCCCTCCCCAGTGACACTTTCCAGCTCATCCTGGGGGACCTCCAGGTGTTCCCGGGCCAGAGGAAACACAGAATCCCTCTGGCGAGTCCTGGTTCTGCCCACACACCTGGAATACCTCTAACAGGGGGCGTCCTAGATGAACCACCTCAACTGACTCCTTTCAATGCAGAGGAGCAGCGACTCTACTCCGAGCTCCCCACAGATAACGGAGCTCCTCCCCCTCTGTAAAACTGAGCCCGGCCACCCTCACATTGAAGTTCATTTTGATTATTTGTATCCAGGATCTCGTTCTTTTGGTCATGATCCACACCTCATGACCACAGGTGAGGGCTGACAGACCAGTAAATTAGGAGCTTTGCCCTTCGACTCTTTCTTCACCACAATCTGCCGAAGCAACGCCCTCATTACTGAAGATGAGACTCCAAACCGTCTATCCATTTCTTGTTCCATCCAACCAGCAGTAAATCCATTCTGTTTTTTTTTATTGTTTTCCTACCTACTTACTACTTTTTGGGGTCATAAAGCTCTGGCACCTCATGTGTCACAGTGTACAGCTTTCATACTGAAAGTTGCCTTTCAGACAAATGTGAAAATTGTGAAAAAATACACCGTCTCCTCTTGTGAAGAAGTTGCGTTGTGTAAAAATAAATAACAGAATACATTGTTTAGGCTAATGTTAGTGATACACATTAAACACATATAATTACTGCAAAACTGAGTGAAATAGTTTCAGTTTAATGCGGGTTAGGAATATTCTGAATGGTTATTTTATTAAACCAGTGATTGGTCAATCACAGTAGTGGGAGAAAATTCTTCAGCTGGTCACACAAGTATAAACAAGACACGGTTCACTGTGCATGTTTACATGTAAACATGATGTTGTTCACTGATTAAAAAAAAGGCAGCAAACCTGTTTCTCAGTGCATCGTGATTTACACAAACTCCAAATACACACATTGTACAATCTTCCTGACTTGGTGTTCTAAAAACATCACAACACAAAATATACAATTTACACAATGGGCTACCACTATGTGGTATCTACAGGTGCTGGTCATAAAATTAGAATATCATGAAAAAGTAGATTTATTTCAGTAATTCCATTTAAAAAGTGAAACTTGTATATTATATTCATACATTACAATCAGGGGTGTCAAACTCCAGTCCTCGAGGGCCGCTATCCTGCATGTTTTAGAGGTTTTCTTGCTCCAACACACCAGATTTTGATCGCTGGGTAATTAACAGGCTTCTGCCCAATTTGAAGAGTTAATTCAATCACTGAATCAGGTGTGTTGGAGCTGGAAAACCTCTAAAACATGCAGGATAGCGGCCCTCGAGGACAGGAGTTTGACACCCCTGTTCTACGACCATCTCCCTAAGGTGCACTTTTATACTGCTCATTGTGCCAGCATCTAAGTATCCCCTAAACATTTATCTGTCCAGAAAAATTCCGTAAAAGTTCTGACTGTCTCTCCCCTAAATGACACCCAGATTTTTGAAGCAGCTAAAAATTGAACTGGTTAGCTGATGAACAAACAATGTGTTATGTTGGTATGAATACATAAACACTATCAGTTGCACTTTG
>NW_013952417.1:44526-50396 GCF_001266775.1 Austrofundulus limnaeus | reverse complement strand
ATCACTCACAGTTGAAGAGTACCTATGATAAAAATTACAGTCTTCTACAAGCTTTGCAAGTGGGAAAACCTGAAAAATCAACAGTGTATCAAATACTTGTTCTCCCCACTGTATACAATTTTATATATACATTTTATGTACAGTAAGCGTGCACAGTGTACGTGTGAGATAAAAAGGGGAGGTTAGGCACTAGTTAGCAGGTCCAGTGTTTAGGATTGTTCTTCAGGGAGATGGCCTGGGGGAAGAAGCTGTTTTTGTGTCTGGATGTTTTGAACATGGGGCTCCATGGCATCTGCTGGAGTGGAGCAGTAAAAAGAGGCTATGTCCTGCTGACATGATTTTCTCTGCCCGTTTTCCTGGTTCTTGTGGCGTACAGGTCCTGAAGCGTGGGCAGGGGACCACCAACGACTCTCTCAGCTGTCCTGATTGCAGTCTGTTTTTGTCCTACTGGGTGGCTTTTCCGAACCAGACTGTGATGGATGTGCACAGGACAGATTCTATGACTGCTCTGTAGAACTGGATCAGCAGCTCCTGTGGCAGACCCAGCTTCCTTAGTTTCGGCAGAAAGTAGATCCTCTGTTGGGCCTTCTTGAGGATGGAGTTGATGTTGGTCTCCCACTTCAGGTCTTGGGATGTGATGGTTCCCAGAAACTTGAAGCTTTCCACAGTAGACACAGTGCTGCCAAATATTGTTAGAGGGAGTCGTTCTGGGGGGTGTTTCCTGAAGTCTACTGTCGTCTCCACTGTTCTGAGTGTATTTAGCTCCAAGTTGTGCTCCTTACACCAGAGCACCAGCTGTTCAACCTCTGTCCTGAATGCAGACTCATCCCTGTCCTTGATGAGAACAATGACTGTGGTGGTAATTTTATTATATATTAGGGGTGCAACAACACATGTACCCGTATCGAACCGTATCGAACAGTGCTGTATCGAACAATACAGATTTTAAAAATTTACTTGTTGCACCCCTAATATACGTATATGTATATATGAATATGAGATTAACTCTTGGATCCAACCCCCAAGATTCTTGTTTAAAATTTGACATTTGCATTTTTTTCAAGGAACTTGTCTTTAAATACCTCTGCCAAAGAGTTAATGTTTTCAGCGGCGTTGGTTTGTAAGTCCATCCATCTGTGAACACGATCACTCAAAATGTTCTGAATGAATTGTCATTAACATTTCAGAGCATGTTGTTGTCACAAAAAACAAATGATACAACTTTGGTATCTGCCAGACCTGCAGCTCAAGGTGAAGCAGAGAACAGACCCAGTAGTGATGCCATAGTGACAGCCAATCAGCGTCCAGCACAACTTTGTTCCTCCAGTGACAGCTCAGCAGCTGCACACTCTCATTTGCATAACCAAAGAGTGCACTGAGCCTCATAGTGTAATGTGAGGTGGAGCTCTGATCATCAGGAGCAGAGTGCAGCAGTGATACCTTTAATGACCACTGGAGGGAGCCGCTGAGTCAGAGGGACCTGGAGAAGTTCAGCACGAATAGTGATCAGATGTGTGTTCAGAAGAGGTGGAAAGGGTTACTGATGCTGTAAAGAACACAAAAGTAGGAGCAGCTGTACAAATGTAAGATTTAAATGTAAAGAAACAATCAGGATGTCAATATTTATTTATGCACTTTTTTATTGTTATTTCTCGGGTTTGAAATGAACTGAACAGGAAAACTGCTTCTTTTATCATATGCTCACTCATTTTCTAAAAATTGTTGAAAGGTGATGAGTCAAACACTAGATATGCCATAAAGTTGTTAAAACTGCCACAGCAACACATGTATTTTAAGAATATCTGGATGTGTTTTTATATCGACTCTATTCTCACTCTGGGCTCATCAGTAGAACTTCTGCTGAGAAGACCTGCTGCACACCCCACCGCCCCCCTCAGTGACTTCAGGCCAGTTTCAGTACACCTTGCACCATCGAGCCGATCCCATCAAAGACCTCGTGAATCGGAGCGTTGCACATGAATGCGCAGGTGGTGACCAGCTTGTTCTTCTGGTCCACGTGGCTCTGAGCGACACTCGTGCTCACGTGTTTGCAGCCCAGCTGGTTGATGGCCGCTGCCGTGTCAGCAGTATCTGGGTACCTGAACGAAAAAAGGAGGTCTGACTGTGAGGGCAGCTTTCTGCGGGCGCTTGAGTGAAAGTAAATCAATGTGGGGCGATGCACAGATCACTGAAACGGGGCTTATTGCTGGCTGCCTTGCAAGCTAAACCTTTGAAAAGTATAGGATCCCAGGCTGGAAGTTGTTGACTTACTTGTCGTCCTTCTCAATGCCCACTGTGACCTCACACCCGGGGAACACTTTGGCAGCCAGGACAGGTGAGATGCAGCAGAGGCCGATGGGTTTCCCTTCGCTGTGGAACGCCTGCAGGGTGGCTTTCACCTCCTCATTAACCACACAGTCCTTCCCCTGCACCGCCCATGTGCAAAGGTTCTTTGCCGCCCCAAAACCACCTGAGGAAGACCACATTAGTCTGGGTTAGGGTTGGAAATAACTTCCACTCTCAACCCCTGAACAGGAATCTGGCTGAAGACAACAAAATGTCCCCAGGAGCCAGGTTTAAAGGGGACCCATTATGCAAAATTCACTTTTTAAAACGTTTTTTTACTCAACTTTGGGTATGTACTTCTTTAAAAAAAACAGTCCTAGGACCAAAAAATGCACCCAGGGGCATATTTACTGTAAGTAAATGTATTTTTAATGTATATTAACGACAAGTTTTATACTTCCGTCATTTTGTGATGTCACAAGTCGTACGACAACCCACCGGAACCTGTGTTCAGCCCCTCACCAGGGTGAAGCTCCTCCTCCTCAATATAAAAAGCCATCACGGTTGTTGTTGTGCAATAAGCAGCTCATTTCACTACAAGCCTCCAATTCAATTCAATTCAATTCAATCCACTTCAAATTCAAAAATATTTTATTGATCCCAGAGGGGAAATTTGGTAAATAGGCCAATGGGTAGAGTGTTGGACCAGAGAGTGGGAGACCAGAGTTCGAGACCGGCACGGACACACACAATTTTAATTATTTATTTTCATTCATTATGAACACATTTTCTCATGTACCTCTATTGTTTAGCTTATTAAAGCCTTGCTAAAGCCTATGTTCGAGTTTCTGAGGTATTTTGACCGCTGCTGCTCCCTGCTCTGGTAACAGCATGCAGAGTGAGCGCAGAGCAGAGGAGGGAGAGAAAAAAAAGAAGAAGCTGGGACCACGACTCTGCCTCTGGGTCTCATATGGTTGTACAACGGAGCTTCTGCTATTATTAGCCATGCTAACGTAAATGCTGGAGGGCGGAGTTAATATCAACAGATTTTTGGAGGGCGTTACCAACAGAACTCATTAACATAAACAGTTCTTCTGAATGGAAGTCAGAGCAGGCAGAACTAGAAAATAGGAAATTTTATTATCTGAGAATTATTTTGTGCATTAAATTGAATGAACATGGTCTGGATAGCCCACAGACATGCCATAAAAATTTCTAGGACCCATAATTGGTCTCCTTTAAGGCAGTTGGTGGTGACACAAACAAACCTGGGAATATGACAGCATCGTGGTCTTTGGCACAGAGTTTAGACAGATCCTGGATGTTTCCACGGGCGAGCCTGGCGCTCTCCACCAGAACGTTTCTCTTCTCCTGAGACGGTTCACCTTTCAGGTGGTTCACCACGTGCATCTGATCTATGTTGGGAGCAAACATCTGCACCTGCAATGCAGACAGAAACTATTAGGACCCTCTTTTGTTTACAGAGATGGTTTTATCCAATTCATGTTTCCAACATGAAAACGTAATGTTATGAATATAACCACGGTTCCTTGAAGGAATGGAACGAAGTACAACACACAGTTTTATATGGGACACGTGCGCCTGGCTGAAGCCACCTCTAATCATGTCTTTAGACCGGTGACGTGGTGACGTTGAACGTCGGGTGGCAGGCTCCGCCTTCACCCTATAAGTTCGGAGTCACCAGCGTCATTACTCAGTTAGATACCGCCCTTCACCGAGCCTTTGTGATGCGGGGCCAACAAGGTGTTGTACTTCGTTCCATTTCTTCAAGGAACCGTGGTTATATTCATAACTTTACCTTCCTTTTCAGTCATTTCACTCAGTACAACACACAGTTGTATATGGGACTTGTCAAAGCGCCCCGCAGAGCAGTATCAGACCTGAGTTAAGTAGTGTGCCTGAGTAAGTACTGTACTAATGCAGAGCTTTGGACCCGGCACAAAGTACAGAATGAGCCACCGAAGGTGCTGTTACATCCAGGCTGTAAAATCGTGCAAATGTGTTTGGTGAGGCCCAGCTGGCCGCGGCACAAATGTCACTCACAGGTACCCCTTTAAAAAGGGCCCAAGATGTCGCTACACCCCTGGTGGAGTGAGCTTTAACTCCAAGAGGGATTGGAAGGTTTTTGCTGCTGTATGCTAGCAAGATGGCCTCTACAATCCAGTGAGAGAGTCTTTGTCTAGAAAGAGCTTTACCTCTGTTTGGGTTGGCAACAACCACAAATGGCTGATCACATGACCTTACATCTTGTGTGCGGCTGATGTAAGTGCGTAGAGCACGTACGGGGCACAGAAGATTCAGCTTCTTTTGCTCCTCAGATGCAAAAGGGGGGGTGAAAGCTGGAAAGCTCTATAGACATAGAGCTGTAACTAGAAGGTATCACCTTAGGAAGATACGCAGAGTTAGGGTGCAAAACCACTTTAGAGTCATTAGTYGAAAACTGGATACAGGAGGGGTTCACTGACAGAGCGTGGAGGTCCCCGACCCGTTTAGCTGTAGCTAAAGCCAGAAGCAAAGCAACTTCATATGAAAGAAACTTCAACTCTACAGACTCTAGGGGCTCAAATGGAGGGTCGCAGAGAGCCTCAAGAACCACAGTGAGGTCCCAAGAGGGAATAATGGGTTTAATAGCAGGCCGTAGCTTACAAACCCCTTTCAGAAAACGCACGGCTAAAGGATGAGCACCAGGAGTGACTCCATCAAAACCAACATGGCAGGCAGAAATGGCTGCTAAGTAGACTTTAATTGTGGAGGAGAGCCCTTTATCCAGTAACTCCTGAAGAAATTTTAAAACATCTCCTATTGCACACTGAAAAGGGTCCAGGTGCCCGTTCTTACACCATCGCTTAAAAGCTTGCCACTTATAGGAATATTTTTCGGGACATTAACAGAGGAGACTGAAGACTTGAATCCCGACGCCTCTTGGGGCCGTTTTCTGAAACACAAACATTTAAATGTCTTTTCAACTGCAGCTGAACATTGTCTCTCTGTTTTTGAAGTCCCTGTGAAGACAGTACTGCTGTTAGGAGGACTTTGACTTCTTCTTCCGAGCCGCTGAACTGTCCTGCTGACTCGGAGGGGGGCCTTTGCACCATGCCGATTGACGGGGAGGCTGCGACTTGCTGGAAGGTTCGGCGGGCTGGGCCTTTGAAGTCCCGGGCGTCGCCGCCTTCTTGAACGGAGGAGGATGAGACGCAGACCCGAATGAGCTCGGGGCCTTGGGCCTCGCCTCGTGTCTGAGGATGATGCAGCGAAGTGCCTCAGCCCTCTTCTTCCTCTGTTCAAATTTGGTTTGGATGACGTCAAGCGCTTGACCAAACAGTCCTGTAGGCGTTATCGGTTCATACAAGTAGGCCGCTCTGTCCTTATCGGGAACGTCTGAGAGCATTAGCCACAGGTGCCTCTGCGCCACCACAGTACAAGTCATTCCTTTACCCAGAGCCAGCGCTGCACAGCGGGACACAAGCAGGATGTGGTCTGACGCCATTCTGATCTAGTTCAACAGGGGTAAAAGGGGGTTTTCCTGCAGCATCTGAGCTGACAGTTCAGCCAAGGCCATGGCC
>NW_013952417.1:42580-44179 GCF_001266775.1 Austrofundulus limnaeus | reverse complement strand
TATATATATATATAAGAGCTGGACCAGCCAGGTCTAGTGATATCCAGATGCATAAAAAACAGATGAAATTATCAGAAAAAACTTTCACAGATCTCAAACTTAGTTTTAAATATTCTTTTGTCATTGAAGAATAATCTAGTCCGGGTTTGATGAGTCTAGGTCAGGGGTGTCCAAACATTTTGTCACATGGGCCAAAATCATAAATTCAGAAGGACTTGAGGGCCAAAAATATTTTTCCTTTACCTGCTCAGTAATAAACTAAATATTGAATACTTTAAACGGATAAAGTAGTCCGATTTATTGCTGGAAATGGGTGCGTAAATTAATCTAGATCCAGAAGTTTAAAATTGTTTTCCCTTATTGAAAGAAATTTTGCAATTTTCTAGGTTTCATTTGGGGGGAAAAAACCCAATTTAATCAATTCTGATCAATAAAATCAAGGTTTAGGTCACTCTTTCATTGAAAATGCTTGCTGTGTTCAGAGAAATGTAATAAAATAATTAAAAGCAGATTGAAGTGCAGCAAAATCAGCTTCGGAGTAGAAGTCACTAAATAGATGTGTAAAAAGCTAAGAGTCTGGTTATTTAAAGACAAAAAAAAATCTGTTTTGTTGCCAATTTTTTTTATTATCCAATTTTACTTTGTGATAAATTTGCCCTAATAATAAATGGAAAGTCTCCATCTACATCAAACACCTGTGCCGGGGGACAATTAGTATAATTCTTGAACTGAAGTCAGGGGCCACACAAAATCAGTTCAGGGGCCACAAATGGCCCCCGGGCCACACTTTGGACATCCCTGGTCTAGGTGTTGTAGTTTTTGAGCAGGGCCAGATCTAGTGTGGTCCAGTTGCCTGAAAAATGATGAAAAAAAACAACTTTGTTGAAGTTTTACAAATCAGAAAAAGCTTTAAAAATCCCAAACATCTAGTCCAGGTTTGAAGAGTCTGGCTTATTTCTGTTTGAAGAAAAATGACGTGTTGCAACCGTCCCCTTTCTCCCCAATTTATTATTTATCTATACTTATTAGGCCTATCATGCGCTTTGAAAACAACCTTCAAAGTTTGATGTTCAGTCTTGTTTGACAGGATTATAGAGGTCAAGTCAGGTCAGACAACCTCTCTGCGGTTACACTGATGCAAAACTGAGATTTATTATTTCACAGCATCAACCTCCACCTCACGTTTGTAACTGCAGACTATCTTTATCCTGCAGAGATAAAAATCTGTTTTTATACAGCAGACTTACACTGGCACCTCCTCTGCTCAGATGCACCAGGATAGCGGAGGCTTCGTGGATTTCACTGCCGTCATAAACTCCGCAGCCCGACAGCACCACCGCCACGCGTTTAGCCATTTCTGAGGAATAATAACGTTTATTTAAGCTTTGGACCGTCCTGACAGTCAGCACACTGCGAAAACAGTGATGGAGCTGCAGGAGCATGGCTGACGATGTGACTTCTTCTTCTTCTTCTTTTAAACTTTAATGGCGGATGACAAACCACCTTAAGGTGCATTTACCGCCACCTACCGTACTGGAGTGTGTATGTCAATGACAGAAGGAACTTATTTTACACACATCAGTGTGCTTCATGTATATA
>NW_013952417.1:37913-41300 GCF_001266775.1 Austrofundulus limnaeus | reverse complement strand
GCTTATGTATTTATGTCTCTTAAATGTTTTTATTTTTGTGTGTGTTTTTTTTCCCATAAATCTTTTTATTTCCATGTGTTTTTACATTTTTTTTGTCTCCTGTTTTTACTTTACCTCATGCATTTCTGCCTCGTTATGCAGTGTGGGCGGTCCTTGTTGGGTCAGGTCCTCTGCTACTGGACAAAAGACAGGAAAGAGCAGGATCCATCCATGTGCAGACTGATTGTGCATGCTTGTGTTGCCTCAGTTTAGCTTAAAGTTTAGTTTAAAACAAAGGCGAGGAGGGAAACACTTACCTGTGCCTATGTGTTGTCATTAATTACCTGAATCCAGAACCCAGGTCTTGATGATCCCACATACTGAAAGTTGACTTGGACTAAATGACAGAAGGACTCCCGCTGCACTAAGCATTGTATAATCAAGTAATAATCAAGTGAACTTCAAGTAGCTTGTAAACAATTTAGGTCATGAGTTAGTTAAAATAGAGTAACTTAAGCTTCTCTATATGTCTTTGCTGTAAGTCCTGCCCATAAACTAATCAATCAAGGTTAAACTCCCCCTCAGTTTAGTCAATTGGTGTGAGCCTCCAGGTAATATTCCTACATAAACAGCAAAGCAAAGGTGAAATACTCAAGTTTACAGTGGGACATTGCATGACACCTTTGATGACTTCTGGAAACCTTTGTTAATATCTTCAAAACACAAAACCTATGGCAGCACAAACAAAAATTAATGAACAAAATTGACTCTAACTGGGATTAAAACATAAAGAAGCTAAAGAATTTAGAAAAACTGAGGGGAGCATTGACTTCTTTAGGTATATTTTCTTTGCTTGTAAACAAACAAACAAAAAAAGTTAAAAATATATATATATTCTTGGACAAAATTACATTGTATCAAGTTTGACAGCAGCACGCTGAAGCCTTTATGGGCAAGGACTCTCGGCCTCGGAGTAGCCACTGCTCCTCTGCATCAAAAAGAATCAGTTGAGGTGTTTCAGGCATCTGATGCCTCTCGGATGCCTCCCTTTGGAGGTTTTCTCAACAGATCTCACGGGGAGTGGACCCCGGGACAGATCCAGAACTCACTGGAGGGGTTGTGATCCCCATTTGCAGAGCTGGTACAGTAAATGCTGGGGAAAGGGATGTCTGGGTTACCTTGTTGCCTCCACCAGCTGATAAGCTGATGGGTTATGTTCCTCTGACAAAAAGCAAATGGGCAGCGTATTTTCAAAATCAATTTATAGCTACAAATAAAGTCAATAAAGTTAATAGTGATGGATGTATTGCAATATTTATCACCTTAGCAGTTGTTACAGTTAGACTATCAAACAATATGGTGGATTGAAAATGCCTGTATTCAAAAACAAGCACAAGATGCAAGACCTCTAAGCCTAATGCAAAACAAAATTGATTTGAATTTGCCTATTTTATTTGTATCGCATTATTTCTCCTGAATCTGGTTCGACCATCGATCGGTCTCTCCAGGACCCCTCAATGACCTGCAGGGATAAAAGATTTGACTTTTTGTTTCGTTGCAAATATTAAAAAATAAAATTAAAAAAACTTTAAAACAAAACTAAACAAAGAACAAATGCTGAAGTTTTTCACATCCTAAAACTCTAAACTCATTTAGTTGAAGTATTAAAATGTGAACATTCACAATGTTTCAATTTTGAGTTTTTTTTAATTCAATACAATTTTTGCATATAGGCTACACGTCACAAAAGTTACAAAAATAATACTTTTTTTCTCGTTATTATAATAATTTTTAAAATTATTACATGGGGTACTTCAACTGAGATAAATATGACACAATGGAGTTCATTTAAAATTTATTGCACGCTTGTTATTCTTACCTGCATGCTCCGAGGAAACAAAATGGTTATCAAACATCCACATATAATGTGATAAGATATAATGTTATAATATAATGCATGAAATGTTGCATTTGATAATGTATGTTACGTGTGTTACACTTTGTTGTATCACAATAAATGTCGATGTTTGCGATTAAAATGCAAAAGAAAACTGATCTACTTGGCTCTTCAACGCTTCGGCACACGCCGGTGTCTTTTTCCAACGCACCCATGAAAGAACGCATTGCGTAGAGCTGTCCTATTGGCTAGTTACGCAGAACGTATCATTTTCAATAAGCCGCCATATTAGGAAGCCAAACCCCTCTTTCATTCGGTTAAGTAGGGGCAGGATATAATTCCTGGACTGGTTCCTAAAGTACGGGCTGCCGCCGAACACTTGGAGCAGAAGACGATACACTTTTACAAGCATTCTATTTGTTTGTTTGCTAAGTCCAATTAGCTTCTCTTCCAGTACACAATGGCGTCTGTGGCTGCAACTCCTACCGGCCAGAGAGGCACGTGCGGCGGCAGCAGCACACCGCTGAGCCCGACCAGGATAACCAGACTACAAGAGAAACAACAGCTGCGGGACCTCAATGATCGCTTGGCCGTTTACATCGACAAAGTGCGCAGTTTGGAGTCTGAAAACGCCGTGCTGCATCTGCAGATCAGCGAGAAGGAAGAAGTGAGGAGCCGGGAGCTGAGCGGAGTGAAAACGCTGTATGAGACGGAGTTAGCCGACGCCAGGAGGTCTCTGGACGACTCCTCCAAGGAGCGGGCCTGGCTGCAGATTGAGCTGGGAAAGATCAAATCCGAGCATGAGCAGCTCCAGCAAAAGTAAGACAAGACGACGTTTATTCTGGTTTAATCTGTGCGCAAACACCAAGTAAATGCGTAGTAACGAGCGGGATTTACGTACTTGGAGTTCCGAGCCGCTTTCGAGACATTACGCACGTAAAGTCTGGGCGTTACGTTTATCACGGGAACGTGACCCGGGCTCGGCCCACACTGGACCCGTTCTGGCGTTCGGGTTTGCTCGGTCCGGAGAGTGGAAAACAACCCGAAGGGCGGGAAAATAAAACGTTTCTTGTTGACTTGTTTTCTCATTAGAAACCGCAATCACAACAAAGTAATTATACTCGGCTTATAATACAAAAATAAAATGTGTTTTAAACTGATGAAAACAAGATTTACATTAAAACATGTAGAACTGGGTCCTGTCTTCACTTGTTTTTAGAGCAGTCGTTTAAAATGTAAAGAACTGTGTGTTTTCATGTATCCTATAACAGCAGCTGTCAAATATGCAGCTGTTCAAAGTGCATTAAAACAATCATTCAGCAGAATTTTCTGAAATAAATAGGTCAACACAAAGAATATTTATTTATTTATTTATTTTGCTAGTCTCACTTTACTGTAATTTAGTAGCTTTTTTTACACAAAGCGGTGGTGTGCAGGGGTGAATAAAACCTTGCGGTGACAGGTGTGTGTGTGTGTGTGTGTGTGTGTGTGTGTGTGTGTGTGTGTGTGTG
>NW_013952417.1:35657-37898 GCF_001266775.1 Austrofundulus limnaeus | reverse complement strand
GTGTGTGTGTGTGTGTGTGTGTTAGTTAAACAGAGGAAGTATTATGTGGTTATTAACTTTGGCAGCTGAAGCCAAGTGTCAGTGACAATATGATTTTGTATGCTGTGCTTGTCGGTTTTGACACACACACACGCACACGCACACGCTTGTTTCTCGACCCCGTGGGGACCTTCCATTGACTTCCACTCATGTTTTTTAGACTTTATATCCTAACCCTGACCATATACTCTAAAATTAACCTCACAGAAACTTACCTGACCCTAAAACTAACCTAAACCTTGGTCCTGATGCATCTCAGTAATCCAGGTAAAAAATCAAAAAGAAAAAAAATTGTATAGGTTATATTGTATAGGTGCATATTGCATATATATTGTATAGGTTGTATATGAATTAGAGAAGAACCCATCCAGAAGACCTATACAATTTTTTTTCTTTCTAAACCTTGGTCCTAAACCTAACCCCACACCTGTAACATGCATTTGGACCCATGGGGACCTGACAGTAGTCCCCACGATTCACTTCGGTCCCCACCTTGTAAAAAATACCCCACGTTGTAGGAAAAACCCATACACACACACACAAAATCCTTTTTATTATTGCCCACTGCCAAAAGGCAAGAGATCTTACAAAAGTATCTCATGAACCACCACAGCCAACTGAATTTAAAAGTTAAAAAAATAGCTTTAACATGGTCAAGCTTAAAGATATTGACCAAAAGTTCGGATTGGGCAAAAATCCAATCCTGTGCATTTAATTGTCCACAAAAGTATTTGCTACTTTGCAATTAGTGCCAAAGTTCTTGGAGTGCATCTTTACCTAAAATTGTAGCTAGAAAAGTCAACACTATTTCTTAGTAAAACACCTCACAAACCACTTAATGAATTTTAATGAAGTAATCATCATTAGATAAACATCTATATCTAATTTTAACTTTTATTAGCTGTGGCTTCCACCTTGAGTAAGACTAATCACCAATCACCACAAAAAGAATTACCCACTGCATGCCTAAAAGTCATACCCAACACATATTCCTGACAGTGACATCTTGCAATAATCACAACAGTTTGAGGTTTTACCCAAATGGCTACAATTCATTTCTCAAGTTAGGACGCTCTTAATGCTTGTCATTTTTTAACATTACAAATTACTCATAATAATTACCTGAACCACTCATCTAAAACACCCTCACATGCTGCTTTGTAGTTGTTTGGGCTGGGCGATATGACCTAAAACTGATGTATTGATATTTTAAGGCTCTGTAGGAAGCCTGCCTTAGGCTGTTTATTTTACCAATGAACAAACTGTGTCCACATCAGTGTCTCTAGTATTCAAAGCCTTTAGACACCAATTCAAAAATGAAATGAATGATTAAATTGCTACGCATACATTCCAATAAAATTTATTGTGGCTATATCAGTACAGCCCCTCCCCTCACACGCATACACAAATTTCACAGCATGTAGTCATCTTAATTTAAACAATGCCAGATCACTATTTCTGTGGTCGCTGCTCCACATCCACCTCTCTCATGAACACTGACAGTCACATGCAAGTCTTTTTTTTTTTGGCATCCTCCCCGACCAGTTCCTTAATAAAATGTTAAGGTTTCTTTTATTATTGGACACGTTTGTCTGTTAAGACATACCTGACAGGGTCACGCGTTGACAGTGATGCTAAGCATTAATGGACTTTTACATCTGAAGAATAAAGCCTTTTAAACTTGGAAGTGGGATCTAACTTGGTTTTCTGCGCATTTATTCATGTTTCCAATCTTTGAACACCTTTCTTGCAACACTAAATACAGAGAAAAGAAGAGAAACCATAAAATTATTTAACATTTAAAACCTTTGGGGCTGGAGAAAAAATGTTAATGTTTGAAATATGGCATCCAAAGGTTTAATTTGAGTGATATTTTATTTATCTTTTTCAATTCTGAGCTTCAAGGTTCTTGCATAAAGTCTGTTTTGATGCAAAGTGATTATGGATGCAGCAGGTTTTTCTTCATTGCTTAAACTATAAGACCAGATTTTAAAGGGATCCATGATTAGTTGTAACATTAGACTTTATTTGATAAACATTTATTTTAACTGTAAAACAAAGACTGTAAAATACTGTAGGATGTTTAGTTTTGTAAATTTTTAAAAATATATTTTAACACTGATGGAGCCATTTTATTTACATGCAAAGCATTCTGGGTAAATGATGACGTGGATAGGTCCTCGGTGTGAGCGAGCTATATCC
>NW_013952417.1:32984-35647 GCF_001266775.1 Austrofundulus limnaeus | reverse complement strand
GTGTATTTCATTTGAACACTTTTGTACTCATAGTAAATGCAGCTGTTTTGTTTATGTTATAATGTCCAAGTGTATTTTGCTCTGTTGTTTTCTTTGAAATTCAGTTATTCTACCTTTTGATATATTTATTGCTGTTATATCTTGTTCTGTCTGTTGTAAAAGCACCTTGATAGCAGTTTATCTGTTTTAACTGTGCTCTATAAATAAAGATGACTTGACTTGACTTGACTTGACTTCATGGAAGAAGAACCTCAGCTTAGTCTGTTAGCCTTTGCACAAGCGCTGACGCTTTATTGTAGAGCTGGGCGATATGATCAAAATTTTATATCACGGTATTTTCAACATTTTCACCGGTTTCACAGTATTTGACTGTATTTTTCTTTTCATCACTGCTCAGCAGAAAAAAATGTACAAACCCTGCTTATTGAGTTTTTTTCTTTTACTGTACCTCTGTCTGTGTCGCTGTTTCCCTCCTCTGTGTCTGTTCTTCTCTGACTGGTGGTTGGAGACAGTAGTCATGCATTTTGGTCCAGTCGTGAAGGAGGAGGGTTAAGAAAAGATTATGATTGGGTTTATTGTTTTATGTTATTTATTAAACTAGCTTATCAGCACGACTCACCTTGCACACCAGTCAATTCCAACTCCACTACGAACTACTTCCTGTAGGCTTTTCACAATAGAACCACGTTAAGTCTCCATCAGCATAACGTCTCCATATTAACTAACCGCGTTAAATCTAACTGTGCACGTCACTGAAGAGGTGTTTACTACATTCAGCGACGGCGGAAACGGGATGTTTTTTTAAACGTCATTCAATATAAGCAGCGGAATCGCCATCCGCGGCTGCAACTAGCTGCTCCAAACATTAGCATGCTAACCCACATAGCGGTGCAGCAAGGAAAAATGTCCCCCAGGAAACAACAGTTCACTGGCGGCCGCGACGAAACGTTCCGCTATTTAAACCGGAATGTCCGGTATTCAGCAAATTCATATAACAAAAATAAAAACCGGTATTCGGTACAAAACGGTATACGCCCAGCACTACTATATTGACTTATATGTATTAGTTCGGCGCTAGCGCGACAAGCTAAACTGAGGTCCTCCATCCATATTTTCAGTTGCAGGCTGAGTCATTTTTGTGTTCCCCTCTCTMTCBTYTGYWWGGAGGACCTCAGTGATGAGAGGAGAATGTGTAGCACTGAGCTAATACATTTATATGGTGATAGCATCGGGGCTAATGCTAAAGCTAACAGTCTAAGCTGAGGTTCTTCCTCCATGAAGCAGCTCTGTTGTCCTCCATCTATATTTTCAGTTCCAGGCTGAGTCATTTCTACCTTCTCCTCTCTGTCAACGCTCTCTGGTTTCATTTAAAAGAGTTGATCATCAGATATTGTCCAAGATTAACCTTCAGGGTGGATATAGCTCACTCACACCGAGGACCTATCCACGTCATCATTTACCCAGAATGCTTTGTGTGTAAATAAAATGGCCCCATCCGTGTAATATATTTTTAAARMTTTAGTTTAAAAATTATAAAAAAATAAACAGCCTACAGTAATTTTACCGTCTTTATTTTACAGTTAAAATATATGTTTATTAAATAAAGTCTAATGTTACAACTAATCATGGATCCCTTTAAGCACCGCCTTTTATACCAGTCAGTCTGCCGGTGTGATTTCAGTTGAACTCTTTCTCAGCATCTGCTGCTAATAAACACATATCAAAACAGTCATGGATTAGGCCTGTCACAAATCTAGTTGAATCATAATCACAAATATTTGAGGCAGATTACATCTCTGACGGAACACATTTATTCATCTACATGAAAACTTCAGATCTGAAGGAGATGGCCAAGTAAGATGAATGATTAATAAACTTGGCTTTCAAACAGTTTTTCTGGGTGAATTTATTTGCAGGCTTTTACAGCGTAAGATGAAATGAAATTTGGCTGCTGCTGTGACCTCTTGTTCAGTTTGAGAAGTTTGTGTGAGAAACGGTTATCTTTAGACGTGTCAGGTATTTGCTGCTTCTCAGCTCAGGTGTGGGAGCATTCCTGTGAAGTGAGAGTTCATAGAATCAGGGTTCAGATCTCTTAACGGATGTGTTTCAGTAAAATATGAGAACCAGACAAACTAGATTACATTCCTCTCATAGTTCTCTCACTCCATCAAATGGCTCACTCACCCATGGTAATCCTAGGAGTTGAAAATCATTCTGCTCAGCTGCAGCTAATTTAAGAGTTCACAACCCCAGTGAAACACGCTAAAGGTTGAGAATTTGATGTTTGTTTTGTTTTCATTAAGTACGTCTACTCAAACAGCTCTTAAGGCATGATGTGAGCAAAGTAGCTTTTAGAGCAGGGATTCCCAAACTTTCCCCTTTCTTGTGCTAGCAGAAATCTGATTTATATTCCAGATAACTTTCCTTTTTATATAAAACACTAACGGTCTCCTTGAGCTTCCATATTCAAAGATGTGAGTATGGCTGTAGTGTAGGGCTGCCACAAACGATTATTTTTATAATCGATTAATCATCTATTATTTTTTCGATTAGTCGACTAATCGGATCATACGTTAATTGAATATAAAACATACAGCTTATCGTGCCAGAATGCAGCTGCTATTGTATAACCATTAGATTTTAGCTACAGTGGTTTGCAAAAG
>NW_013952417.1:30623-32783 GCF_001266775.1 Austrofundulus limnaeus | reverse complement strand
CTTTTAAGCTACATTGCTGGGTAGCCATGATATCAGATCCTGTCTATATCATGTCTTGTGACGTCCACGGCCAGTTACCACTACTGTGCATGTGTGTCAAGGACAGAAAGGTAGATGTGGCAGTGGAAGGTGTCAAAGCAGTTTGGAGAGAAAAACAAAGTAAAGAACAAAAAAGAAAACGATTAATCGATTATTAAATTAGTCATCGATTATTTTAATAATCGATTAGGACTAGTGGCAGCCCTACTGTAGTGGCTAGTTTATTTGCAGGTACACAACCCAGCGTGGTGTTTGTGACAAAGAGCTGAGTCCAGGCTTGAATCAAGACTTAAATATGTGCCGAACAGGATAAGATCGAGAAACTGTGTGTTTGATCGGTCTGGGTACAACAATTTAGATAATTAAAAAGTTTTTGTCATCTGGAAGTTTTTCCTTTACATTGAATCAGCTTGAAGCCAGAAAAGATCATCACAGAAAGGTGTGTGTGAGAGAGAGAGTTGTCCTCTGTAGTGAAGTGCTTCCTCTCATGAGCGCGTGCTGGGAATTTTTAATTTCCTCCTGAATGTTAAAACTTGGCCTCTAAAGACATGCATGCAAACCATTTCATTTAACTTTCATATTTATCTAACTCTGTACTCCAGTTTGCACATTTGATTCAATATCCTACTTCTTGTTGTTCTTATTCAACACAATTCTAAAACGCATCTGAGGGTGAAAAAATATAAAAATTTCTCTGATTTAGTGACTACTCATCTTTTTTTAACATGTGCAAAACACATGTGACCCATCATATCGAAATGAGGATTAAGTCAAGTTTGGTCAAAATGTTCAGATTCTTGGCTTTAAAAGCTACATTTTGATACCTGGATCATTCTGATATCTTAAGTAAATCCATATATATGACTTAATTTGTCTTGATGGTTACAATAATACATAGATATTTGGTCTGAATCCTAATGTTATGTCATTTTAATTAGGATGTCCGTATAAAGAGGAAACCTCAAATTATATTTGAATATTGAGATTTCCCAGCTGAAAAAAAAAAAAAAATTTGCTAGCTCACAGGGAAAATCTCATAATTTTAAGGCATTTTTCCTCAAAAATCAGGTTTTTTTGTTGCTACTGCTCAAAAAAGTGCTTCAAAATTTTGTTTTATGATTATATTTCAGACAGTTTATTCAAATGATACATTGATATGGCATTTTATTCATTATGTTTCGACAAAATGCAATTTTTGTTAACATTTTAGTCAAAACACTATTTGCCCATTTCTCCATATCCCACTTTTAGACTTAATCCTCGTTTCGATGTGATGGGTCACGTATTGATCCAGGGGTAGACATAACCATTGTTCAGGTTGTCCGAGACAACCTATTTTCATTTCGGACAACCAGATCCTGTCTCCTGGTTGTCCGGTGGACAACCAAGAAAAAAAGATCTTGATTAAAATTCTCTGCTGTGGGTGTTCGTCATTTGTAAAGATGAAAGGGAGAAAAAAACTTTGTAAAGCCAAACAGAACACTAAACTGTAACTTTTAATAAGGTTATGTACACAGTATACTGCCATTTAAGTGAAAATGTTTGACCTATGAGCAGAAAGAAGTTTATCAATGTTGGGTAGCCTCTAGGTTTTATTAGCAACATTTTTGCAGCTTTACTCCCTGAGCCTTAAATACTCTATTTCAAAGAAGAGAATGAGGAAGTTTTATTCACACAGATCCTGTCAACCTGGCTGACTGAGAACAATTATATATAATAAACTTTGTCTACAGAACAATATACTTGTTAAATTACATTTTTCTTGACATTCTTTTGGATAACCAAAATGTTTTGTGGACAACCAGGTTTTGTCAACAGGTTGTCCGCTGGACAATCTGAAAAATATCCTTATGTCTACCCCTGTTGATCCCCTCTGAGACCCCCAATCAACACATTCTCCACACATGGATTCAAAGGTTAAGATTTCCTTTTGTACTATTCCTGCAGGGCTTCTAATTTTGAATGGCTCATCAGGCAGAAGTCATTTGTAGCCAAACATTCCCAGTTTGTCCAAGTAATCAGTAGGGGTGTCCCGATCCGATATCYATATCGGATATCGGTCCGATATCAGCCAAAAAACGAGTATCGGATTTTATCGGACTGCATAAAAAATGTCCGATA
>NW_013952417.1:18178-28687 GCF_001266775.1 Austrofundulus limnaeus | reverse complement strand
CCCTTACTCTCTGGCGCTCAAGAGGTAGAGGAGCCAAATGTCTGGCTCACTGCTGCCAACTAGTGGTCAGAGGCTGAACTACAACATAAAAATGAACAGTTGGCAAGAAGGTTGATATTTTAAAACTTAATTAAAAATCGATACAGGGCTTTAGAATATCGATACAGTATCGGGAAATGAAATATCGCGATATTTCAGTGTATCGATATTTTCTTACACCCCTAATATACAGTACAGACCAAAAGTTTGGACACAACTTCTCATTGAAAGAGTTTTCTTTATTTTCATGACTATGGAAATTGTAGATTTACATGGAAGGCATCAAAACTATGAATTAACACATGTGGAATTATATACTTAACAAAAAAGTGTGAAACAACTGAAAATATGTCGAAGAAAAACGAGTGGCCATCATTACTTTAAAAAATAAAGGTCAGTCAGTTTGAAAAACTGGGAAAACTTTGAAAGTGTCCCCAAGTCCAGTCACAAAAACCATCAACTACAAAGAAACTGGCTCACATGAGGACCGCCCCAGGAAAGGAAGACCAAAAGTCACCTCTTCTGCAGATATGTTCATCCGAGTCACCAGCCTCAGAAATGGCAGATTAACAGCAGCTTAGATTAGAGAACAGGTCAATGCCACACAGAGTTCTAGCAGCAGACACATCTCTAGAACAACTGTTAAGAGGAGACTGTGTGAAACCACTGCTAAGGACAGGCAACAAACAGAAGAGACTTGTTTGGGTTAAAGAACACGAGGAATGGACATTAGACCAGTGGAAATCTGTGCTTTGGTCTGATGAGTCCAAATTTGAGATCTTTGGTTCCAAACACTCTATCTTTGTGCGATGCAGAAAAGGTGAACGGATGGACTCTACATGCCTGGTTCCCACTGTGAAGCATGGAGGAGGAGGTGTGATGGTGTGGGGGTGCTTTGCTGGTGACATTGTTGGGATTTATTCAGAATTGAAGGCACACTGAACCAGCATGGCTGCCACAGCATCTTACAGCAGCATGCTATCCGGTTTGCCTTTAGTTGGACCATCATTTATTTTTCAACAGAACAGTGACCCCAAACACACCTCCAGGCTGTGTAAGGGCTATTTGACCAAGAAGGAGAGTGATGGGGTGCTGTGCCAGATGACCTGGCCTCCACAGTCACCGGACCTGAATCCAATCCAGATGGTTTTGGGTGAGCTGGACCGCAGAGTGAAGACAAACAAGTGCTAAGCATCTCTGGGAACTCCTTCAAGACTGTTGGAAAACCATTTCAGATGACTACCTCTTGAAGCTCATCAAGAGAATGTCGAGTGTGTGAGGCAGTAATCAAAGCAAAAGGTGACTACTTTGAGGAACCTAGAATACAAGACATGTTTTCAGTTGTTTCACACTTTTTGTTATGCCTTGATGGCTTACTGAAAGGCCTACTAATTAAGCACTCCATAGGTTCAGCTGTGTTGAACCAGGGCAGCTCCTAAAACATGCAGGACACCGTAACACATAATATAAATAGTCACATTGTCCTCAAAAATGGCTGATTTTAGAATCCTCAACCCCCCCACCCCCAAGTCATTGTTCCAAATACCAGAAAATACATTGCTGCTGTTCTAAATTAAAATTTTCTTCTTGGGGAAGGCCCCCAGACCCCCTTGATTGATTGCCTTGTACCTTCTGCACTCACCTGGACTTTGCCCTGTAGATAGTCAGGCCCCTACTTTTTCTGACTAGCCTCCTACTCCTTAAACATTTGAACCTCCTGCTAATAATATTTAGCTTGCCACTAAAAAGAAGGGTAGGCATTTCATGAATGAAACTGAAATATTAATTGATTTTAACAATTTGATTTTGTTTGCCCATAGCGTTTATTTATCACAACGTTTTATCCTCTTACCAGCTATAACAAGAAGGACACTGAAGCAGCAGCAGCCCAGGCCAGACTGAAGGACTTGGAGGCTCAGCTAAACTCCAAAGAAGCCACATTAGCTACAGCGCTGTCTGAGAAGAGAGGCCTTGAAGCAACACTGGCTGAACTGCAAGAACAGCTTCAGGATGTAACAATACTTTCAATTAAATGTTCTCTTGTTTGAAAATATAATTTTTTTTTTCAACATAATTGTCACACTACTAACTTATTTTTGTCTGTGATGTTAGTTAGAAACAGGTCTTGCTCAAGCCAAGAAGCAGCTTGCAGACGAGATGCTTTTGCGTATTGACTTGGAAAACCGCTGTCAAAGTCTGACAGAGGAACTGGACTTCCGAAAGAGCATGCACGCAGAGGTGAGGATATGACTTCTGAAGTCATGGGCAAGTGTTAGTGGTAAAGGAGACGGCACACTGCTTTGGTGAGGAAAAGTGTTGTTTTTTTAACATTGTTTAACCACGTTGTGCTGTAGGAAGTGAAGGAGGCCCGGCATCGCTACGAAACCCGACTGGTGGAGGTGGATTCTGGACGGAAGGAAGAGTACGAATATAAACTGACACAGGCACTGGTTGACATGAGGACTCAGAATGAGGAGCAGATCAAGATCTATAAGGACAACTTGGAGAGCACCTATAAAACCAAAGTATGACACGTTGGTTTTTCTGTCCTCGTGGGGACTTTGCTTTGACTTCCAGTCATTTTCCAGTCATTCCTGTATCCTAACATTGACCTTTACCCTTAATCTAACCATTACCTATACATGCCTAACCCCAGCCTAATCTCAATGCACACCTTAGTCCTAAATATAACCCCTAACTCACAAATGGCATATGTACTGATGGGGATTGGAGTTTCCCCACAGCGTAGCAAATGTGTGTCCACACACGGAGTATGAAAACATAAGTCCTTTTTAGGTGGAAAAATCCAAGTGTATGAGCATGCCTGTGTATAAACTGTAACAGTGGAGGTAAAGTGTAATTTTAACACTGGATTTCTTTTGTGAGCATTAGTCCAGACACGCCTCCTTAATATAGAACCTGTATGTGTAATTCCTGACCAGTCACTTGTACATTTCATGAAATACCTCAGTAGGTTTTATCAGAAACAAGTAAAACAACCAGATATGAGTCAGTGTTGTTCCTACAGTTTAAGGGAGGTCTGCAAACACACACTCTTTAATTGTTGTTGTTGTTTTTTTTAAAGATTGGAACTACTTCAAATGGAGCAGTTGGCATTATTAGATGGGGAGTTTCCAGAGATTTTATCCCATTCAGTTAAGATTTAGTGTTTCAGTTCATGGTAAATTGTTAAATGTGATCAGTAATAATTTAGCTGGAACTAGGGCTAAAATTAGATGAACAGATGTTATCAGTTCCTCTTTGAAAACTCAGTATAACTAAAGATCAACACCTATCTCTGTACACCTTTTTTCATGCAGTTCTTGCATATACCTTGCTATGGTGATGAGCAAATGTCACGAAGTAGTATTGTGAGTAAATATTATGACATTTGTCTCAGGGCTGCTGTAGCTCAGGGGTCAGTTCTATGGTCTAATTCTAATACTGCAGGTTCAAAGGGCATCCAGCTTAAAACAACACTGAGAAGGACATAGTTGAAAGAAAAACAATGATGTCTGTGTTACTCTACTCATGATCAATAAATATCTCACATGCCAGATGTTACATCAAATGAGTTAATGTGTCTAAAAAGACATGTTCACCTTTGTACATTATCAATAGCAATAGATCTATGAGTATTGTGACTGGTTGGCAGAGGCCTACAGGTTCAGGTTTGGTGTTGCACTTTCACATTTCTGGCCTTTTGTTTATTGTATTAAATATGAAAAAAGTTATTTTTTTTAGAATAGGATGATCAGATTTTTTGACACTACTTGCTCTATGCTATCTCCAATATGTTGAAAGACCTGTTTAAGTAAGCTTCACCTACAGTTATGCAAGTTAATTACAATCTGAAGTAAAACTGCAAGATGCAAGTGTAAAACCAAACAAGACTTCACGAACTTCCTGCTCATCAGGAAGTGGCTTGCACGTCTCCGTTCCTCTTTTTAAACTGTGAAGACAACGCTGAGTTGATGACACTGATGTTTTAACTTTGTTGTCCTCAGCTGGAAGACTTGCAACGTTTATCTGAGATGAACGGAGCGTCGGCCAACATGGCCCGAGAGGATCTCAGAGCGTCTGCCCTGAGGATTGAGAGCCTCACTGCCCAGCTGACAGGATTACAGAAGGAGGTAGAGTCTTATCTTATCAAGTTTCTATTTGTTTTGAAGAGATTTGAGAATGTGTTTTATAGTGGTGTTTAAAAAAAAGAATTTCCTGTCTGGATCAGATGATTTCTTTGAAGTGGCATTTGACCAAATCATAACTCATCAATTATATACAAGTTCAAACACAAAACTTATTAAATATGTATTTTTTTGTGTACCTTAATTTCAGTTTGTTTAGAATTTTAAAACCAGGACTCAATTTTGGCAGAATTTAGAAACTACTATTACTTCATTTAATTTTTTTCTTCTATGATATTGTGGCTGAATTGATATCTGCTGAACTCCTTTTTTTTCTCAACACTGAGCCCACACAATCTGCAAAATGGAGAGCAGAGCTGTGACCGATAAAATAAATACAAGGTGTCACCTATTCAGTTATGCTACAGATATGCTTAAGTAATATTCCATCATCGAAGCAAAGAATCACATTTTTATTATTCTAATTTGAATAACACAAATACTGTAATTTATATTCAATCAAAAGTGCAATCCACAAAAACCTGTTTCTTTTATATGGACATTTTTCTACTGTAGTATTCATAGTTGCATTCTAAAACATTAAACATAATAATGAAAATGTGATTATGTATTTGTTACACCTTTCAGCTGATATCTGTTTAAATGTTTCTGGCTTTACTTTTGCCAACAGTAAATATCTAAAGACATTGCTTAATCACAAGTGGTGCACCAATTTCCTTAAATTTGAGAGTTCTGAGATCGGTCGATTCTTTGATACCAGTGGAAAAGATCAGCTTGTCAACTACCTCCACAAAGGTCTGAAAATCAACCACTGTCCCCTTTTACTCTGCTGTGAGCACTACCTAATGTCCATTTAAAACAAGCTTTTAGTTTCAAGGGTATTGTTCAGTGGTTTTCTATAAAATAAGATAGGAACATTAGCTGCGTTTCCATTGACCATGAAAATGCGAAAATTAGAATTTCGAAAACAAATTTGCTCAATGGAAACATGTCAGTTTCGAAAACTTTTTTGACAAAATGTTTTTGCACTAGGATGAGGTGGTTTTTCGGCCGTACTGAAATTGGTGTGTTTGGCAAAACTGCAATGGAAACACTTTTTTCGCATCACGAGGCCCTTGATCCAGAACCGTCTGTTTCTACTGGCGAAAAAGACGACAACAGGAAGTAGAAGTAGTAGTAAAATCACTGAAGTTGTAAAAGAAAGTAAACTCACCGACTACAATTTCCCAAAAATGCCGCATACGTAGCTGCTCCCAGGTATTGGGGGCTTGTCGCTGGAAAGCCACCATAAAGGGCTCGACACACGGGCAGCGACAAACTACAGCGATTAACGGCTGTCATTGCAGTCAGGGTGAAACCCGACACACGGTACACGATAGCGATTGCAGCGTTGTGAATCGCGCTCTCAGATTGCTTGTCTTCACAAAATTTGATTGGTTCTTGACTCTGAAGGCGGGTGTGCATTACGGACGTGTAAACTAAACAAATCTTGCGATGCTAATGATATWGAAAAACAAACACACATCAAGATACAGTTTTATGAGGAAAAACTTACCATAAACTTCACCCTGGTGCCAATAAATTCCCACAAAGCTTTTTAGTAATCACTTGGTGAACATGTTAGCTAACTGCAGTGTGTAGCATACTCTCCTCTCATTGGTCAGTCAATGAAACCCTCGCTGATTGGTTGTACGCTAAGTGACAGCGACAAAAGTTGAACATTTTTCAACTTTCATATGTCGCGTCGCAAACTCGCGTGTGCACGTCTACATGTACGAGCGTGAAATTTCACATGCACTATTTTCGCCGGTCGCTTAGCTGGAGGAGGGCAAGCGATTGTCGCCTCACCGCACAGGCTCCATAGGAAATGAATGGAGAGTGAGCGACGTCGCCTCCCGTGTGTCGAGCCCTTAAGATGCTGACATCTCCTCTGATGATGAGTGCTAGTGTCGTGGTAGCAACATGCTATGTGTTTACATCCATTGCCGCCATGTTTGTAATGACTTATCACGAGAACAAACGTATTCATGCGTGACTTTAATAGCATTTCTTACTTAATAGAAACACCACATTTGCGTAATTGTGTTTTTCAACATTAACAGAATATCGACAAAGTTTTGCGCACATTTGCAATGGAAACACTGATATTGAAGATGTTTTGTGACCTTCTAACACCTGACAGTGTCAGCTATTTAAAAAAACGTTATCGGCCAAAATCAAAATCGGCAGGTCAGACTTTTTAAAGATCAGTGTTCGGTCTGAAAACCGCAATTGGTGCTCCTCATTTAATCACTACAATTCTAGTGTATAGATGCAAGAAGCAGCTCCTTTGGTTGTTCACACATGATGCTATCAAACTGGCTGCATCTTAAAACAACTTGTGCTTTCACACTTGAAACCTGTAGTGTGAGAGCAACTCAGCTTGTTGACTTCCTCTCTTGCTGGCTTAGCGACAGTAAAGCAGTGGATAAACCTATAAATTCAGGCCAGACCTGAAAGTGTGTAAGAGACTAAAGTGTTTCAAGCCAGTCAGCATTATTGTTTAGATGAAGTTCTTTTAAACTCCCAACACCCACCATTTGTTCATGTTGCATATCCAGCAAAAAATGAAAGAAATAAATGAATAACTATGCTCTGTGGCAACTTTTGAAAAGTAAATTAAACTGGTTTTAAAAACAGTTTTTATAAATTAGTTTAGTCAGTTTTAGTGTCAGTCAAATCAATGAGTCCACTTTTCAATGTGAAGCTGCAGCAACTGTTTGTAGTAGAGGATGGAGCCGTAGACCCAGAAATGGTTGGAGCCACAGATCCTTCCCAGACAGAGGCAGAGATAAAAAAAGAAACAGAGTGAGGACTTTGATGAGGGGATAGGAGATCTATGATCTGTTTCAGAAGATGAAAGCGGGGGAGGGGGTAAAAGTGCACAAAGCACCTCACTCCAGCCTGTGCTCAAACCCTGACATATCATCATCAGCCGTGCCCTCAAGTGTTTCCTTGATTAGTTGGTTTGTTTTTAAGAACCCAAATGCAAAGCAACATATAACCATTGTATTCCACGGCAGTAACCCTTTAAAGGGATCCCCGATTAGTTGTAACATTAGACTTTATTTGATAAACATACACTCACCGGCCACTTTATTAGGTACACCACGCTAGTAACGGGTTGGACCTTGCCTTCAGAACTGCCTCAATTCTTCGTGGCATAGATTCAACAAGGTGCTGGAAGCATTCCTCAGAGATTTTGGTCCATATTGACATGATGGCATCACACAGTTGCCGCAGATTTGTCGGCTGCACATCTATGATGCGAATCTCCCGTTCCACCACATCCCAAAGATGCTCTATTGGATTGAGATCTGGTGACTGTGGAGGCCATTTGAGTACAGTGAACTCATTGTCATGTTCAAGAAACCAGTCTGAGATGATTCCAGCTTTATGACATGGCGCATTATCCTGCTGAAAGTAGCCATCAGATGTTGGGTACATTGTGGTTATAAAGGGATGGACATGGTCAGCAACAATACTCAGGTAGGCTGTGGCGTTGCAACGATGCTCAATTGGTACCAAGGGGCCCAAAGAGTGCCAAGAAAAGATTCCCCACACCATGACACCACCACCACCAGCCTGAACCGTTGATACAAGGCAGGATGGATCCATGCTTTCATGTTGTTGATGCCAAATTCTGACCCTACCATCCGAATGTCGCAGCAGAAATCGAGACTCATCAGACCAGGCAACGTTTTTCCAATCTTCTCTTGTCCAATTTCGATGAGCTTGTGCAAATTGTAGCCTCAGTTTCCTGTTCTTAGCTGAAAGGAGTGGCACCCGGTGTGGTCTTCTGCTGCTGAAGCCCATCTGCCTCAAAGTTCGACATGTTGTGTGTTCAGAGATGCTCTTCTGCCTACCTTGGTTGTAACGGGTGGTTATTTGAGTCACTGTTGCCTTTCTATCAGCTCGAACCAGTCTGCCCATTCTCCTCTGACCTCTGGCATCAACAAGGCATTTCCGCCCACAGGACTGCCGCTCACTGGATGTTTTTTTCTTTTTCGGACCATTCTCTGTAAACCCTAGAGATGGTTGTGCGTGAAAATCCCAGTAGATCAGCAGTTTCTGAAATACTCAGACCAGCCCTTCTGGCACCAACAACCATGCCACGTTCAAAGGCACTCAAATCACCTTTCTTCCCCATACTGATGCTCGGTTTGAACTGCAGGAGATTGTCTTGACCATGTCTACATGCCTAAATGCACTGAGTTGCCGCCATGTGATTGGCTGATTAGAAATTAAGTGTTAACGAGCAGTTGGACAGGTGTACCTAATAAAGTGGCCGGTGAGTGTATATTTTAACTGTAAAATAAAGACTGTAACATACTGTAGGCTGTTTAGTTTTTATAATTCCTAAACTAAAAGTTTAAAACTATATTACATGGACGGGACCATTTTATTTACACACAAAGCATTCTGGGTAAATGATGACGTGGATGGGTCCTCGGTGTGAGCGAGCTATATCCACCCTGAAGGTTAATCTTGGACAAAATCTGATGATCGACTCTTTTAAATGAAACCAGAGAGCGTTGACAGAGAGGAGAAGGTAGAAATGACTCAGCCTGTAACTGAAAATATAGATGGAGGACAACAGAGCTGCTTCATGGAAGAAGAACCTCAGCTTAGCCTGTTAGCCTTCGCGCTAGCGCCGACACTATATTGCCTTATATGTATTAGCTCGGTGCTAGCGCGACAAACAAGCTAAACTGCGGTCCTCCATCTATATTTTCAGTTGCAGACTGTCATTTTTGCGTTCTCCTCTCTGTCATGTGGATGGAGGACCTCAGTGACGAGAGGAAAATGTGTAGCACTGAGCTAATACATATTTATGGTGATAGCATCGGGGCTAAAGCTAAAAGGCTAAGCTGAGGTTTTTCTTCCATGAAGCAGCTCTGTTGTCCTCCATCCATATTTTCAGTTACAGGCTGAGTCATTTCTACCTTCTCCTCTCTGTCAACGCTCTCTGGTTTCATTTAAAAGAGTCAATCATCAGATATTGTCCAAGATTAACCTTCAGGGTGGATATAGCTCGCTCACACCGAGGACCTGTCCATGTCATCATTTACCCAGAATGCTTTGTGTGTAAATAAAATGGCTCCATCTGTGTAAAAATGTATTTTTAAAAATTTACAAAACTAAACAGCCTACAGTATTTTTACAGTTTTTATTTTACAGTTAAAATATGTTTATCAAATAAAGTCTAATGTTACAACTAATCGTGGATCACTTTAAGAGCACTTGAAATTATAATGGTGGGTGTCAAAAATGTCCTCTTGGACTTGTCTGTGTCAAACTGATCCTGAGATTCTGATGTCTTTGTAAACGTTCAGACTCGTGGGTGGAGAGATCGTATTGCAGAGCTTGAGGCAGCTTTGGTGCAGGAGAAAGACACGAGCCGCAAACTGCTAGCAGACAAAGACCGGGAGGTGGCCGAGATTCAAGCCAAGATGCAGCACCAGCTGAACGAGTACGAGCAGCTGCTGGATGTGAAACTGGCCTTGGACATGGAGATCAATGCTTACCGTAAACTCCTGGAGGGAGAGGAAGAACGGTAACAAGCTCAAAATGACAGCTTTTCTAAAATAAATAAATAAATAAATAAAATCGAACTGGTCTTTATTTCCCTTCCCTAGACTGAAACTGTCTCCGAGTCCTTCATCTCGTGTCACAGTGTCTCGAGCCTCGTCCAGCAGTCGCAGCATTCGGACTTCTCATGGGAAGAGGAAGCGTGTTGATGTAGAGGAGCAGGAGGCCAGTAGCTCAGTGTCAATCGCTCACTCTGCCTCAGCCACAGGACCTATCTGTATTGATGAGATTGACACCGACGGCAAGTTCATCTGCCTGTACAACACTGGAGATGAAGTAAGCTCCTGGATTCTAGCTTCTAGATGATTTAGGCTGCATAACTTAGAGTCTGCAAATCTGGTTTATTTTTACTGATTTATTTTACTTTGTGTCTGCATCAGGACCAAGCCATGGTGGGGTATGAGATGGTGAAGACCATTGGAAATGCTGCATCAACCTATAAGTTTACACCCAAGTATGTCCTGAAGGCTGGGCAGAAAGTCACGGTAGGAGTTTGTCTTCTAAGATTATGATTTCTTTTTTCCCCCCTCAGCTTTCTTCTTTTCAGGAGTTTGAAATGTAATAAATAAAAAAAAAACAATTTTAATTGTTGACCTTTCAAGCTCCAGATTTCAAAAGCATCTTTCAGCATTTAACAATTTTAATTGTTGACCTTTCAAGCTCCAGATTTCAAAAGCATCTTTCAGCATTT
>NW_013952417.1:13523-16891 GCF_001266775.1 Austrofundulus limnaeus | reverse complement strand
TGTGTGTGTGTGTGTGTGTGTGTGTGTGTGTGTGGAGAGAGAGAGGGTCTTGTTCCACCCTCTGACTGCTGCAGGGGCGTGTCTTAGAGAGAGGCTTTTATACCAGAACACAGCCGCTGTGACGAAACCTTGGAGAAGACACGTCACCATGGAGAGCCGTTAACCAATATGCAAATTAGCCTGCAGTACCACTGCTCTACCCATATGAGCAGCAAAAAACACGTTTTTACACCAGATATTACAGATTTGAACAAATACGCACAAAAACATCAAAATTAGCATAGAAACAGTACTATATAACATTTTAGACCCATTCTAGACAGTTTATCAGCTAAAAAAAAGTTTATTTTGGGGTAAGTTACTATTTAAAATTGTTATGATAATGCTGCTTATACTGTATGTTTAAATCAAAAATAAATTTGACTTCACATATCTATTTCTAAACACCTTGAAATTGGCCTCTGTCTCTTTAAGAACCTCCTACGATTCCATCACACCCATTTTTGCTCGTCATCACAACGGCTTCAGGCCATGTACAACCTGGAGCGTTGCAGTCTTATTTTGTTATAGTAACTACAAAAGCAGCAACATTATACAATATCTGTTTTTGAAAATATTAACTCACGATAAAACTGAACCTTACCATCAGACGGTAAAGTAGGTTTTCTGAAGAACCGGAGTGAGTACAGATGTGATGTTTCAGCTGGTCAGATATCTCCCATCCTCACAGACACACAAAGTTAAACTGATTTTATTTATGTGGTGTAAGCCAGCTAAAGAACACACATCATAATAAGTTATGAATGGTAACCGTAGATCACAGGTAGACCAACTGAACAAAGCAGCGCGAGTTGTTTTTCAGCTTACCTGAGCAGATGACGGTGTCTGCGTTCTTCTGTGTTGGAATTCCATCATCTTTAAATTATAATCTTATTAGTCCACTGTTAAATTCCCTTAGTTCAGAAAGGTATCATCTGTAAAGCAGCTTGCACAAATAAATAAATATTTATTTATTTTTTTGTCTGAGGGTTACCTCCGTCCTCAGCAGACGCGTGGTTTCACCAGGTGTTTGCTAGTTGTTGCTGCTGATAGCCTGCAGGAGTGGCGGGGGAGGTGTGCTCTGTGATGCTGAAGCTCAGTTTGGAGACACAGCCCAGAGGAGGAGCAGCACCTAAAAGGCGGCTCTAGGCCCAACCAGCCGTTTTTGCTCCCCTGCCTGGCTGCCTTAGGACACTACAGGATTTCTCAAACATGCATGAATGAGTCAAAGCAAGTTTTTGATTCGAGGTTAACATTATAACATGATATAAAGCTCAAAGTTGATTTTATGATATTGCCCCTTTTTAACTCCTGATTTATGTCCTGAGTTTATTTATTTCAAGGTGTTTTGGTTGTTTTTAGATGCATCTGATTTACATGTTAGTTAATAAGTGAAAAAAAAAATACATCAAAATGTGATCAGAATACCCGTCTTCAAAGGTCTGATTGAGCTGATGACAAAGCTGAGTTGAAAACACCTCTAGATAATTGAACCATGGCTGCTCCAAGGATGTGGACCTTTGTGAGAACAGTTGTAGAACTTGTCATCAGACCACTAAGCCTTTCAAAAACTTATAGATCATTCATCTGTTCATCCAGAGTTTTATCCTCCAAAGATAAGTTAAGTTGAACACTAGTTTTTGAGGTGTGTTTTTATCTGTACAAAATATCTTGAACTGTTTAGTTTGAGATTTTTAGTAATGTCTAGAGAAGATACAGTAGTAATGTAGTAATGTTAATAATGTTTTATTAGTAGCTCATTGTATGGCAGGCAGATGTTACATTTATTTGGCTTCACCGAACCACCACTCATTGTAGTAATGGTAGTAATGTTTTATTTCCAGTCATTAATCATTCTTGTGTAAAAATCAGAATTGCTCGTAGTTGGGTTTCGTAGGTCAAAGCTTTACAAAATTAGGAAAACAGTACTATCTTTGTAATTTTTATATTTATAATCATCTCACTGTGTGATGGTTTGTTTTTTAAACTTGAAAATCTCTGTAAAACTGCCCCGGCACAGGCTGTAACTTACTGTAAGAAAATTCGTATTCAGTAAACTGAAGTCGATATTAAAACACCATTGTTAAATAAAATGATTTGTACAAGGAATCAAACCACACAACACCAGAATTCTGGATCTGAGTGAGGTTTATTGTCACTCGAGCTGACAGGAAACCAACACTACCGGAAAACCATGAAGTTCATGTATTTATACACCTTCAGTGCCTGCGTTCGCCCCCTACTGACCTACGGCTGAATCACAGGCATTCAGACAAAAACCTCATCTACTCTTCTCATAACGTTTAATTATGTGTTGTCACAGATATTTCAGACATGTAACTAATCTATTATCAATCAAAACATAATAGATTAAACACTGTCAACATTACAAAAAGGAAAACCTAAGAATATAGTGTTGTGCTTTTAGCATCAATCCTAACCACTAATAACTTTAAATTTCTTCATTACCCTGGAAGCAGTGCCTTATTTCCAGATGAACTTGCTGTGGAGGTCCATTTCTCTTCTCATTCGACAAAATTGTTTTAATTTGGCTTTAAAGAACGAAAACGCACTTCCAACGTGTCAAGTACAGTTTTTAGTAGACTCGTTTATGAGCACCAAGTGATATGTGGACGTTTGACCAAAAACAAGACAATCTTTGGCAGTCAAAACTTACTTAATTTGCATCTGTTCAAAAATTTATTTCACAAAGTGTAATAACAGACATTTAATCTGGCAAAAACACAATAACACAGAATATACCTGCTGTCAAAGAGCAAGCGAGTCCAACAAGCATATTACTGGTAAGTTCACCAGTCTCATTCCACATCATGTGAATAGCTTTCTTCATTGCAGGAAGAGTAACCTAGACTTACACCAGTTCCTCATTCACTTCTCACTTTTTTCTCCTGCTCAAAACTGTTTTTGGGCTGTAATTTTTTTTGAACTGGTACAGGAACAACATAGTTATCACAAGCCTGGAGCACCCTCTCATGGCTGCAGACAGTAATGTTTACTCCTTAGTTCATATCAGTTGTATGAACTATCATTTAACTGATCAGCCAAAAAACGCTGCATGAAGAGGGGAGAAACAAAGCAAGTAACTGTCCAAACTAGGGCTGGGCGGTATGACCTCAAATTCATATCACAGTATAAATTGAATCCCTTCATGGTAACTGTATTTATTGTGGTAGAAAACGATCAAAAAGCAAAGATAATGTGATTTTAGAGCATTTATTTTGCAGAAAACTGTAATCATAATCAAACCCAGCATTTTTTGCTGTAGTGCAGATAAATATAACAGAAGTACAAAAGAATGTTTTTATATA
>NW_013952417.1:9837-13477 GCF_001266775.1 Austrofundulus limnaeus | reverse complement strand
TATATATATTGCAAAACAGTTTCAACAACAAACATTTCTCAAATTTTCAACAATATCAAAATAAAGCTGATGTTATAACCAGTACTTCAAGTAAAATTAGTCAATTAGACATAAAAAAAATTCTAAGTTGGCATATGTTGTCTAAAAGTTTATAGTGCGACAGGATCTTAAGCTGCACATAGTCCTGTCATAAAACAATTTCAGATAACTGGAATATAAGTGTGGTGAAGCCAAATAAATATAACATCTGCCTGCCATACAAAGAGCTTCTCCCTGCTGAACTTATCAGCTGCTGCTCTGCTGCGCTCTCATCTTCATCAGAGCAGAAGCCGACTTTACATTAGCAAGATGGATTCATGACTGAACGAACGTACACATCTTTTTTTAAATATCTCTGTGGGTAACAATACATAAAGTTTTTTTTCTCCGACAACTTGGGTGTGAAAAACTACGGTTGTTAAAGCTTCGCTCTGCACGATGTGCAGCAATAGAGTCGACGTAACGTTTATACAGCGGGAGGGGGAAATTTTAAGGATTTATTCTCTCTATACGTGTTTTAAAATGCTAGAATTTCTTCATTATATTTCAAKTTCCTCCTGCTCAGTTGTCTCTGCACTCACAGCCATGTTCACACAGGTGRGATGGTGTAACTGATGACAGGATGGTAGAGGGTAAATTTTTACCGTAGGCCAACTTCATATAGTTTRTWCCATCTATCACATATACCACACAGCTCTAGTCCAAACTATAAAAATGCGTGCCGAAGTGTTTATTTTCCTCCCTGAAAAAACATGAATAGTTATAAGGTTAGGARAATACAGGGTTTAGCTTAATGTTGTGTTTTATATCAGTTTAAACCATCATGCTGTTTGTTTTTCAGGGTGTCCCTCATGCTGCTAAGAAAAACTGCTCCATCATGTGATCCAACTCCACAGAGACACCTCGTCCTCCTCTGAGCCCAGCCACTCTGCTGCCAACTATTATAGTACTATTTTTCTATCTTTTTTAGTGTGTGTCTGCTATAAACATGGTTTTATCCTTATTTTTTATTTGTCAGAATAATCTCACTGCTTTTTGTATTTCTTTTTTCATCTGAATAACCAAAATAATGTAGGTATTGTTTCTGTTGAAGRTCTAAACTTGAGATGAAGCAGCTTAACTCAAGGACTTCAAAGAAGAAACAWGTCATTTTTTAACTTGGGTTTTAAAGTCTTTAAATTGTGTTTGACAGTTGTTTTAGGTATTTAAAGCTAAAAAAAAGCTACAGGTTGATAGTTCAGGTCAGAGCTGATTTGCTTTTGTATTGGCTGGAGTCCTCCCACAGTTATAATGGAGAATAGTAGGAAATAAAAAGTTAAATTTAGCTCTGTTCTAGCAGCAGGTAATGTAATGAGAAATCGTCCCAGCAGATTGAAGCCCGATTAGATAAAAGCTTGAAATTGGCAGCATCAGGTCCGTTCCTCAGTGGTGTGAAGTAGTTTAGAAAGCAGAAAATAGCTGTGATTGTGTTTGAGGAAATCAGAAGAGAAAGTTGTCTGAAAGAATATGACTGAATTGTTGCCTAGTTGTGAGACATCTGTCCTGAGACACTACAGAAATGGACCTAAAGCATTGGTCTATGCAGAATGTGTGTGTGTGGATTTGTATTTTTACTTTTTATTTTTTGCAAACTCACGTGTCAAATTTTCTTCACACTCTTTTGAGTCTTGTCATGCAGCACAAGTYTTTCTTTAATTTGCTAAATAAAACAGTAGCTGAAGTGTTGATTGTATTAACTTTTGATATTTGAAGTGTTTATTGCAACTTCTGCATTGTGTTATTTTATGCATGTAGTAGTCTGTATTTGTAGTTGAATGATTAAATGTTTTCTTGTTTTTACTTTATTTCAAATTTGCAAAGTAGAAAATGGAGAAAAACAAAAGTCCAAGAAGCAACAGGATAGATAATGTCAGGCAGTCGATCTGTACTTCTGCATTTTTTATTGTTTAATTTATTCACTTTTCTCAGARGAGCAGCAATCAGTTATCTTTTCAGTCAGGTTTTATTTTTACTCAACCTTAAAAAATCAATTTAACATTAAAACTGAACCATTTCAGCAACTATATTGACATCTGTCTAACTTTTTTGTTAATGTTAAATCTTAAAACATGTCCAAGTTCATCCTTTATTTCCAGTACTGACTATGACAAAAGACTGATTGTTACCAGTTCATAATGTAACAAATGGTTTGTCCAATGCTCCGTGCCTAGTATTGTAATACTTCCTCTTCATTTATGGGTAATCAGTGAAATATGCTTTATGAATGAATTGTTCACTACCTTATTTTAAGCACATTGTTTCATGAAAATGAATAAAATAAACCATTTGGTATAAAAAAAAACAACCCTGGTGTGTATATGTGTGTGTGGGAGGGTGGGGGCAACTAGGACTGTTCCTAAAGACACTTATTAAAAATGGGTTTTGTTGATGGGTGGAGCTAAGGTGTGAGGGTTTTTCTCTGGGTACCCTGCTGTGTTKGCCTGGTAAAAACCAGATCCTTGTCCTTGAAGGGAAACTAGAATTGAGTAGAACTGTGTAGGAAGGCGAGGGCCAGGCTGCTGCTGACTGCTGGATCTATACTGAACTTTGGAGCAGTACTGATTAAAAATAAAAGAGCCACTAAAGTTGCCATGTAAAAACAAACAAAAAAAAAAAACTGGAACATTTACAGATGCTTTGGGTGTAAATCACCAGATCTGTGAAGATATCTATTTGCATGACAATACAATATTAAAAAAAAGTTTGTCGTGATACAATTTCGACTTAATTCGATTCACAAGTCTACGATCGATATGTGATTTCCTAAGCCCGTCTAACAAATGATTGTATTACGTAGATGGGCGTTTGATGTTGATCCACATCAGGCATTGATGATGATGTGGATGGTTTTGTTTCATTTGGTCCCAATGTGACTGAATCCATCATTTAATCAATCTATTGTATTGCTACACCGCTATAGAGCAGCTCAAATATTAGAATATGTACTTAAATTTGTTAGTACGGTTATTTAATTTGGAACTTTGAACGTCTTTCACATAATTATTAATTAATTGATTCCTTCTTGGTCCAAATGACCTTTGCACATTTTGCATTTGTTGTTTTTTAAAGCTACATTTTGATACTTTGATGAACCTGATATCATGAGTGGTTACACAGATATAGCTTAATTAATATAGCTTAATTGTTCATCGCAATGATAAATAAATATTTGACCTGTATCCTGTTTTTATTAAATTTTAATTATGAGTTTTTGATGTCATTGTAAAGAGGCAACCTCAGATAGTATTTTGATAGTGAGATTTCCTAGCCGGAAAGAAACTGTTGAAATGATCAGAAACTGAATGCGGTTTTGCTCAAAATCATGTATTTATTTCTATTTCTAAAAAAAACGAAATGCAAATGTTAAGATTATATTTCAGAGTTCATTCAAATGATTGATAAAATATGTTATATTTTGACAAGATGCAATTATTGCAAACATTTGAACCAAAATAGATACCTGTTTTAGATTTAATCTGCATTTCAATGTGATGGTTCACATGTACCAAACAGTGTTGATTCTATATTTAATAACATTTTGGCTCAGTTGGTGTTGAAGGAA
>NW_013952417.1:8536-8932 GCF_001266775.1 Austrofundulus limnaeus | reverse complement strand
CACACACACACACACAGTGTATATACAGTATATAAATTTCAGCATATACAGTCACATATTTTCCTTACAGTCTTAATTTTTTAAAATATAATTCTTTTATTTAAACTTTGCCATTCTGCTCTTTATATCTGACAGCAGGCAGAAATAAAAGACATCTGCATGGTTTGTATGATACAATAAATCCTGGAAACAGTAATATTGGATGATTTTGAGACTTATACATGAGCTTTCAGTAGGGTGGACAATCTGACGTGTAAACACCCTCTGGTGGTGAAGTAAAGTACTACAGTCACAACTCCGATGTCTGCTCTTTTACCTAAAGGAGGGGAACAATTAAGACATTTAGTTGACAAGTAATGGCTAATAATCATATGGCAAAAGGCTAATAATCATATG
>NW_013952417.1:7263-7989 GCF_001266775.1 Austrofundulus limnaeus | reverse complement strand
GCTGGAGAGAAACCGTTCTCCAATATGAAACAGCTGAAGAGACAGAAGAAAAGAGACAGAGTCAGTAAATGCACCTCTCCTTATTTTCTCACCACATGTGAGCAGCGATGGGTTTTATGAATGACTCAGCTGAATGTGAAGAGTCTGAGTTAAAGGCGAAACAGTGACATCTCAGTTTTGCATTTAAGTGGCAGATAGGAGTTTAGAAAACAAAGTGATTTTCTCAGACAGCTTCAGCTTGTGTCTTCTGATCAACAAACAAGTAGACATGATGATGCTGCCACCACCGTGCTTCACTGTTGGGCTGGTGTGCAACACTTAGTGCTGTTCTTCATGATCTCATCTGAACACATGTTCAGACAGTCTTCAGTGGGTTTTTGGACAATTCCATTGGCTTTTTCCATGAAGCTCAGCTCTGTGCACCTTCTATCAGTCAAATACTCTCATCTCTGCAGAAGAGCTGCTCAGCTCTGTCAGGGTTAGCTTTGGTCTCTTGGTTATTTCTCTGATTAAAACCCTCCACACACTCTGTGAGTTTGGATGGATAATTGACTCTTGATAATGAAAAGAATATGATATAAATTTGAAGGAACTTTGAGTTTGAGCATTTATTTATAACACAACCCTGATCTGTACTTTGTCTGACCTGTGTGGGGACTTCCTTGGTCTTCATGTCTGTTGATTAATGGTAGACCTTATTACTATATATATATATATATATATATA
>NW_013952417.1:5496-6263 GCF_001266775.1 Austrofundulus limnaeus | reverse complement strand
ATATATATATATATATATATGACTAAGATTATTTGCTACTTAGACCAGTGGATCATATTTACCTAATTCTGTGTTTTCTAAATGCCATGGCAAAGGGGTGAATAATTCTCTAACCTACAGTTTGTTTCTATTTTATAGCTACAGTTTTCTTTAGTGTTTTATGTATAAAACACTTCATTCGAATTAGTTGCTGTTGCTTGGCTGCTGTCAGAGTCTCAGAAATGTGTAAATCTTCACCATATGTAGCAGTCAGTGCAGCAATCAGACACCTGTAAATAAATGTTACCAATGAATGTGCATTTTGTTCTGAAAGATTTAACGTGGCGCTGCGTTGCTGAAAGCGAGGAGAACAAGGTGATTAGACGTGATCTTGTTGGTGAATATCTGGCCATTTCATAATGTTCCAGTGGACTGACTTTTATAAAGCATGCCACATGTTTAGAACTAGTGTAAATATGGGGAGGTGTAAAAATCCAGATGTGGGCGTGCCATCTAGTGCCATCTTGATTGCACAACACCTTCTCACTCCAGGACTCGTCACCATATTGACGCTTGGTCAGGTGCCGTCTGCGTCCAGTTTTGGATGCCATCAGGTGGATGATGCTGTTATCTCTATTTTTTGTGTGTGAAAATTACGAATTTTTTAGGGTCATGGTTAACGCCAGAAAGGGCTGACATGTATGGATAAATCTGAACTTCAAGAAACTTGCTGGAGAGTTGACTAATGGACAATAAACGTGAGCTGTGGGTGGGGATCTGGGTGGGAT
>NW_013952417.1:3374-3587 GCF_001266775.1 Austrofundulus limnaeus | reverse complement strand
ACAGTAACACGATCCTCAGTGTGTGTTTCAGAACAAATGATCCAGTTTCAAAGCTGTACTGTAAAGACATACAGCTTGTCACCTTGAGGTGGAGGTTGACAGAATGAGACAGACACCACAGAGACAGAACCCGGCTCGGCTGTTATCAGAGCTTCCTCGGGGGCGACGGCTGTCGGTGCAGGGTGGGGAAGGGGAGCGGTGCTCACAGGAAGC
>NW_013952417.1:1390-2425 GCF_001266775.1 Austrofundulus limnaeus | reverse complement strand
CCATTTTAAGTGTAATCAGCCAGTTTGAATGGTTCAAGTAATAAACCAAACCTGAGCAACATTTTTATTATTTTCTGTTTTTTTTTCTAGATTAACATGTCAAATCTTACTGAGCATAATTAACACTAAATATTCTTTTAAACTTGAGTTATTATATTAAAATTACATTGATATTTTGGTAAGTCTATTCTTGTGTAAACATTAATTGATTACTGAACAAAAGGATCAAATTTAGGACATTTAGACATTGAAAAAAAAGACAATAAGAAATTATAGCTAAAACCTTTGATGTTAACTGTATTTTATGGGTTTATTTACCACATTAAACTATATATTTTAAGTCCTTTTTGACAGACCGGCTCTGTAAAAGCCACCTCCTCGCCTCTGACGGACCAAAGCGGTGTTTTCATGGTGAACCTGACCGCTTCATGGTCCTTCAGAGGCCTGACATCACCTGGGAACCAGGAGCAACCTGCGCCTGTTTGTTTCAGAGGAAATACCGAGGCTGCGGCGGGTCACGTGACCTGCACGGGCTGAAGGAGGATGAAGAGGAGGCAGCGAGCGTGAAAACATTGGAGGAAGGAGGTGGGAAAAAAAGGGGAAGAGAGGAGGATGAAGATGAAAGATGGTCCTACCTCCAAACAGCGCGGGACACACGGCGGCTCAGAGTGAAAACATCCAGAGGAGAAACCCGGAGAGGAGGAGGAGGAGGTGCGGACTGCCTTCTACCAGGAGGAGGAGGAGGAGGAGGAGGAGGCTGTTGCTCAAGCGGGCAGGTCCACTCTGAGGTTCGGAGGAGGGGGGTGGAGGCAGCAGCTCTGCGTCCTGTCTGACACCCCGCCCCCCAACGAGCACGCGCTCCGTCCTCCTGCAGCGCGCGCCCCCGCTCAGCATCCAAACATGAGGTTTCTGTCGCCCAGGGGCGTCTTTAGGATGAGTCAGCACCTGGGGGCTCAGCTGAATCACTGAATCATAAATTTCAATTTTCAAATTTGACATAAAATCTATTTATACATTGAATTAAGTAAATTAAAA
>NW_013952417.1:0-390 GCF_001266775.1 Austrofundulus limnaeus | reverse complement strand
ACGTGTGACCGCCCTCTGGTGGTGAAGTAAAGTACTACAGTCACAACTCCGATGTCTGCTCTTTTACCTAAAGGAGGAAAAAAAATTAAGTAATTTAGTTGACAAGTAATGGCTAATAATCATATGGCAAAAGGCTAATAATCATATTTGAAGGCTGTTAGTAACAGTGGAATTTATTCAAGTAGAGCAGAACTGCATTTTAATATAATTGTAGATGCTAAGTTGTGTTTCAGACTTATAATGTTTGCTTTATTTGAGTTTAAAGCCATCAAAACTAATAAATGGACGAGTCCAGGAGCCAAAATTCAATTCTGAGTACGGCAGAATGTGATTTTCAACCAAAGGAAAATAATAAAATAAAAACTATCTCTTTGCAGCTGATCTGTGGTG
>NW_013952416.1:4622563-4625153 GCF_001266775.1 Austrofundulus limnaeus | reverse complement strand
TACACAAATATAAATACTTATTTTTACTTATTTTGTGTTTTTTGTAATGATTATAGGGAAAATATTACATCAGCAATTATTTTATTATCCTTTAATTTGATTTCTGGAGATTATTAAGGTGCTTTATGAGCCATAATTGGGTCCCAAGTCCAGCTTTGGGAACCAAAGTGCGCTAGTTCCAAAACTTTTCAGCTTTTGACCCACAAAATAGCAGTAGCAGAGACCTGTGTCCCCAGATATTTTTGGATGATAAATATTTGTATCAGGTCAACTAATCATGGACATAGTAACAATATTTTTATACTACATTTATCCATTTTAAATATACTAACCTGACTCCTTTGTAACAACTAAGGCAAAAATGTAATTAATTTAGAAAATATTTTCAGGACCCCACCTTGATGTTTCAGGACCCCACTTTGGGTCCCGACCCCCAACTTTGGGAAACACTGATATAAACTGTAAGTATAGATTTAGAGACTAAAGGGTCAGCTGARGTTGCTGCTTATACGTTTTCATAATGGGTTGTGCAACAATCAACAAAGGCATGCCGAACATCTGACTCATTAAAGATACAGTGAAATGTTTCGACCTCTTTTCACCACACGAAGTGAAATAAATAATAAAACACAAAAATAAATAATCTTGCCTCTTATTGAAAAAAAAATGGCTGCTCACAAATCTTGTTTTGAAATTTCGAATAGTTTTCCCAGAATCTGAGTTTAGTGCAGAAAAGAGCTGCAAAACTCAGTAACTCAGCAGCAAAATCTATTTTCTGCACTTTAAAGTGCCTGTGACATGCCTATCTTTCAAATACAAAAAGTCAAAGAAAGCATATTTATACTTAAACAAACTGGCATAAAACACGACTTTACCCATTTTGTCACATAACTGGACTATTTTAAATTTGGGCTCAGCCATAGTGAAACAGGAAGTGACATCAAAGGGGAACTCATTAATAACATAAACTCGCTGGTCTCTGTTTATTAAAATAAAATTATTTAAACATTAACTCTTCATCGTCTCTCTTTGTTAGCAACTAAAATAATCTAAAGAAACATCAGATACAAGTCCACAGTGTGCTTTTATAACAACGCTCTGTTTACAAGCAGACATTCCCCTTTGACATCACTTCCTGTTTCTTCACATGCAAATATCTCAACGTCTCCGCGACGTGAACTTTGTTTTTCAATATGTTATCTTTCCAAAAATGCACTCATGTTAATTACAAAAACTCGTTGAGTCGCGTTGCCAGAAGCTCATTTTTTTAGTGATTGTTGCTGTTTACGCCGGTGATGCTGCAGTTCTCCTCCTGACCTGTAGGTGTCACTAAAGAGGAACTAGTTCAAATAAACAGGAATACAGCCAGACGACCTGTCGCTGTAAGGATTTTAAAAAAGACAATTTGTTCTTTAATCACAMATGAAATAAATTGTATTTTTTAAGTTTCGAAACAAACCTGCTGCTGATTTTTTTAAAGGGATCCATGATTAGTTGCAACATTAGACGTGGATAGGTCCTCGGTGCGAGGCTGCTAGCGAGCTATATCCACCCTGAAGGTTAATCTTGGACAATATCTGATGATCGACTCTTTTAAATGNTATAATATACAAGTTTCACTTTTTAAATGGAATTACTGAAATAAATCTACTTTTTCATGATATTCTAATTTTATGACCAGCACCTGTAATTTGCTGCTACAAGGTTTTACCTCACAAACGTCACAGAGAGTCAGCATGAAGGAAGTCAAACGGCTCCAGAATCAGAGCAGGAATCAGTTTAAATCTTGTCTATTGATGATATAAACAGGCAGGGAAATGGTTTGATTACAATTATTGTGATTTTTTTCCAAGCTGTCTTTTTTGGGGGGAATGGTTCCTGTACAAACTCACCTGAAAACGTAAACATCTGAAAGTTTTTTGCAACGTGTTTTGTTGACGATTGATGATAGTTGAGGTAAACTGGTTAAAGCAGACACAGTTTCCTGTCAGCTCTCACAAACCACAGCTGAGCAACAAGTGGCTCATTTTAAAGTCATAAAAACACAAACTCATGAACACTAATGACAAAAAGAACCTGTATCTGCAAAAAATGAAGCAGAATTAAATCATTTTTCTCTAAATCCTACTTGTTGTTTGTTTCAGGTCCTAAAGTAATTAGATTAAATGACTGAATAAACAATTTTTAGAAAATGAAATAGCAGATAAAGCTCTATACATGCAGTTTAAATAAAGACAGAGAGCAGTGGTGCAGAGGAAACAGTTCCTGCTCAGATTAATGAAAACCTCGACAGGAGCCACCGGGACTGAATCCAAATGAGCAGATTTTTCTCAAATCAGAGSTTTCAGTGAACATCAGCTGTGTTAAATCAGTGACTGACAGGMGCCGATGCTGCAGTTTCCACAGCAACAGAATCCTGCCTCTCATGGCTGCATCCAGAGTGTTTGTTTAGAGAGTTGTGATGTGTTCAGTCGTCAGAGCCACGATAAAATAACTGATTCAGGTGTTCAGAACCACGGTTTTCTGACAAACATCCTGTTATGGGACTGCGTTGGTCATTGAATGTGTGTGTGTGTATATACTATATATA
>NW_013952416.1:4620496-4621563 GCF_001266775.1 Austrofundulus limnaeus | reverse complement strand
GATTAACCTTCAGGGTGGATATAGCTCGCTAGCAGCCTCGCACCGAGGACCTATCCACGTCATCATTTACCCAGAATGCTTTGTGTGTAAATAAAATGGCCCCGTCCGTGTAACMTATTTTTATACTTATACAGTTAAAATAAACGTTTGTCAAATAAAGTCTAATGTTACAACTAATCGGGGATCCCTTTAATTATCGAACAGATTAAATATAAAGATTTACGATTAGTTTTAATCTCAAACTGCGTGTTCTACGATGCAAATAYGAATCAGTTCCTCCTCACATCCTGACTGAGCCTGATCTGAGCGCTCTGCTCTGTCATTGGAAAACAGCCGCCGCATCACCGCGTGACATAATTACATCTCCCTGATTGTTTGGTTTAAATTTTTTATTTTTTTTTGCAGCGACTGCGAGGTCACGGCCGGATGTGATGATGATGCTCGGTTTCGCGTGGGAGGTGGTGCTGATGGTGGTGGGTGCGATCTGTCGCAGCTGATTGGCAGCTCGAGCAGGTTGAATGTGTGTTGTGTGGGGTGGGATGCGGCGAGCCTGTGGGCTATTTATAAGCTGCAGCAGTGACATGTGCCTCTACACGGCACACATGCAGCCTGACTGATAGATGCRAGCCTTTACGAAGGAAATAAAAGCGTGTTTTGATGAATAAAACGGAACAAAACCCTCTTTTTTATAGCTGCTTCTAATACAAAACAGCACTCCGCTGTAATACACCTCCCTTCCTATTTGAATTTATTACCTGTGATGTATAAAATGGCTTTGTGATATAGTTTGGCAACAGTACGCTCCACTTCCTCCCCTTTTTTTTACGTCTGAAATGTGTTAGGACAAAAATAGATGCTGTTTTATCCTCTGCAGGAAAGCGTTTGTCAAACCAACAGCAGAGGTTGAGAACGAGGGGAAATCAGAACCAGGATGTGCTTCCATCAGGGGAAAATGTGGCTCCAGGTGGATGCAGAATGTAACCGTGAACAGAAACGTGTCATGTCTGCAGCTCTCTGCTCTCGTCTACCACGTGGTTGTTGCTAAGACTCTGCAGGAAGGGCAGGGG
>NW_013952416.1:4612248-4619496 GCF_001266775.1 Austrofundulus limnaeus | reverse complement strand
GTAAAGTGCAACCTGAGCAAGAAACTGGATCAAACTGTGCTTCGGATCAAAGCCTGGACTGGTTTTATCATGTGCTATGATAGGGTTATCAGGTCTACAACCGCCATAATAATATGTTAATATTTACACATGGTTATTAGGGCAGGCATGTGTGTGTGTGTGTGTGTGTGTGTGTGTGTGTGTGTGTGTGTGAGACGCTCGCCCCTGCCGGCTGCTCATTGTAGTACTCTATCCTCGTGACTGGTGTTACAGAACTGCCCTGCTGCAGTCATGTGAGTGTGTAGCGGAGGGAGGCGGTGTTTGTGACGTAAAGGAAGGAAGGATGGGCAGCTCCTCCTCCTCCTCCTCCCACCTCCCCTCCACCTCCCAACATGTGACTCCTCTGCTCAGCTTTTCATGCCCCTCGTGTTTCTCTCAAAGCAAAACCAGCTCCTCACATAGACTCCCCCCCACAGCACATCAAAATACTGAATAAATCAAATAATCTGTATTGTTCCTGGGAAGTAGGTTACCGTCACACACATACACACATACACACACACACACACACACACACACACACACACACACACACACACACCACACACACACACACGCGCACACACACACACGTCTCTAACCGCCCCGGGGTGTAAAGTCATAGTTTCCCGTCGGCACGCAAAACATTTCTGTTGCCTAATATTCTTCCGTGTTCTCAACAAGTCGGTGCAGCGGCTGCAGTCCGTCCACGCACGGAGCTTAACAAAAACAAAAACAAAAAGTGTTTTTTTTTACGTCATTCTAGATCTGTAACAATTCACCGCATTTGTTCAAGATTTGATTTCACAACAATCATAGATGTCGAATAAACGCCCCCCCAGACGATTTTCTAACGCTCCGTTATGAAATCGTTTAACGCAACAGCTCGTCTGCTCTGTTTCTGCTCTGTTTTACAAATTTAAGTCAGAATCCAAAGGTCCAGGCGGGTCAGGTGTGTAAATAATGTGGTGGTGCAAACATTTCTCTTTGGTCATGGTTTGCTGCAAACTTTATCCGGCCAAGGTTAAAGGTTCTAGTTGTTGAGATGTTTTAAAGTTGCATATTAGAAACGTTTGCTTAAATAATTACAGTTAAAACCACGTTTTTATGGTAAATTTTGGTTTGAACTGAAAGGTCCAATATTTAAACTCTTTTAAATACAGTAAAGTTCATATTTTGGTGTGAAAGAAAAGGTCCATGTCTGACCTGAAACTAAACAGAGAAGATGTTTAAAGTTTGAGCTTTCCAGCAACAAAACAGATTAAATCTCAAAATGTTTCTTTGTTATTAGACACGCAGTTATTTTATGTCTTCAGACGTTCCTGACATGTTTCRATGTTTTAATTCATCATCTGTGACATCTCTGATGAAGACAAAGTAGAGCTGGGCGGTATGACCAAAATTTTATATCACGTATTTTCAACATTTACACCGGTTTCACGGTATATCACAGTGTTTTTCTTTTCATCACAGGTCAGCTGATAATAAAATGCACAAACGCTGCTTATTAACTTTTCTCTTTTACTGTACCTCTGTCTGTATCTCTGTTTTCATCCTCTAAATGTCTTTTCTTCTCCTCCTGGTTGGAGACAGTAGTCGCGCATTTTGGTCCGGTGGTGAAGGAGGAGGGTTAAGATAAGATTATTATCGGGTTTATTGTTTTATATTATTTAATAAAGATTAACAGCACGACTCACCTTGCACACCAGTCGACTCAATTCCACTACAAAACTTCTTCCCCCCGGCTTTTCACAATAGAAGCACGCTAAAGTCTCCATGCGTCTCCACGTCTCCGTATTAAAGTTGCGTGTTTAATCTAACCGTGTACGTCACTGAAGAGGTGTTTACTACATTCAGCGATGGCGAAAACGGGATGTTTTTTAACGTCAGTCAGTATAAGCAGCGGAATCACCACCCGCCGCTTCAACAAACTGCTCAACAATAACATTAGCATGCTAACACATAGCGGTGCTGCGAGGAAAAGTGTCCCCGGGAAACAATAGTTCACTGGCGGCCACGATGAAACGTTCCACACGTGTTCAGGCTATTTAAACCGGTATGTCCGATATTCAAAAATTCATATCATAACAAAAAAAWAAATAAATAAAAAATAAAAACGGTATTCGGTACGAACCGGTACAGCACTAGGACAGGTAAAACATCGAAACATGTAAAAGAAAAAGTATGAAAAGTTTTGAGATTTATTAGATATATAGAGACACAATAAACGTCATTGGATTATAACAAAACAGATTATTTTCACCCAGTTCGGGTTTTTTTATGCCTGTGACGAAAACGAGGCTCGTGGACCATCTGATCCTCAGTAGGGAGGGGAAAGAAAGAGATTTGCACGTTGTCTGTTTTTTTGGGTTTCTGGGATTTGTGTTTCTCAAAAACCTGGACTTGTTCTTAAAGTCACTGACCTGTGCTACGCTGGAATCCCAAATACAAAGCTCATATTATGTGATTAAAGACTCCAGTGTCCTGCTCCATGGCTGAACTGGACGGTTCAGATTGCACATGGCCTCTCCAGCCTCTCTGTGGTAATCATTGACTGGGTGTCCAGGGTCGCCCTCGGTCTACTCAGGGGATTGACTCTGTGGGAAGCTCAGGCCGACTCAACGTCAGTCCTCACATCCTGCTCCGTCAGGACGAGGCCGGCCGCTGGTGAAACATTAACCACGGCAACTTTCGTTCGGATACGAAGAAAGCCACGTGGAAACCGAAGGTTTTCCACAGGTAAAAGTTGAACTCAAAAACTCTTTCAGTTTGAAACGAGGCAGACGTCATCAGTCATTAACTTTTGGTCGTCTGCAGCAGCTTTGAAGTGCACCTTTTCATTTTCAACATATTTGTATCTCGAGTGCAAATATTTGCACTAACATGACCTCAGGTTTTCCTGCAGAATATCTCGTTCTTCTGCTTGTTTACTCTTCAAAAAAGTTAGTTGTTATCCAGAGAATGTCCGAATGACAGATGGATTTTCTTAAATCATTACCTCATGTTTTTAAAAGTTTTATTGATTTTTAAAAAACGCTTTTGCTTTTTTTATTGTATCCCAGTTTATTTTAAACCTCCTTGTAGGGATGCACCGATAGCAGTTTTCTGTTCAATCACTGATCTTTAAAATGTCTGACCTGCCAATTTAGATTTTGGCCGATACTTATTTTTTAAATGATTGACACTGTCAGATGATCTAAAGTCACAATAAAACTTCAGTATTCAAATGTTATTGTACTGAAATACTTTGAACAATACCCTTGAAACAATACAACTTCTAACTAGACATTAGGTAAAGCTCACAGTGGCTGATTTTCAGACCTTTGTGGAGGTAGAGAGGTCTTTTCCACCGATCTTATCTAAAGATCGGCCGATCTCCCAAAATTATGTGAATTGGTTCAGATTTATTGGTGCACCCCCTACCTCTTTGCTTTAAAATAGGGGTGGGAATCTTTTACTGTCTCACAATTCAAACCCATTTGTCGAGTTCCCAAAGTGCTTTATCTTCATTTTGCAAACCTTGCCCACAGTGAGGCTCGTGTCAAACTCTGGCTCATTCAGTAAAAACCAAAATGAGCCCAAATCTTCGCATTTAACGAAGGTTTCTTCCTTTGTGTTGGTGTTTTCTGCACATGCGTACGTTCCAGAACCAGTTGTGTTACTGCAGGACGTCCTACGTAGTTACAGAATGGAGGCTTTGGGACATCTTAAAGGGATCCCTGATTAGGTGCAACATTAGACTTTATTTAATAAACATATATTTTAACCATAAAATAAAGACTGTAAAAATACTGTAGGCTGATTTAGTTTTTATCATTTTTAAACTAAAAGTTTAAAAATATGTTACACGGACGGGGCCATTTTATTTMYACACAAAGCATTCTGGGTAAATGATGACGTGGATAGGTCCTCGGTGCGAGGCTGCTAGCGAGCTATATCCACCCTGAAGGTTAATCTTGGACAATATCTGATGATCGACTCTTTTAAATGAAACCAGAGAGCGTTGACAGAGAGGAGAAGGTAGAAATGACTCAGCCTGGAACTGAAAATATGGATGGAGGACAACAGAGCTGCTTCATGGAAGAAGAACCTCAGCTTAGCCTGTTAGCTTTAGCGTTAGCCCCGATGCTATCACCATATATGTATTAGCTTAGCGCTACACATTCTCCTCTCATCACTGAGGTCCTCCATCCACATGACAGAGAGGGGAACACAAAAATGACTCAGCTGCAACTGAAAATATGGATGGAGGACCTCAGTTTAGCTTTTGTCACGTTAGCGCTGAGCTAATACGTAAAAGGCAATATAGCGTCGGCACTAGCGCTAAAGCTAACAGGCTAAGCTGAGGTTCTTCTTCCATGAAGCAGCTCTGTTGTCCTCCATCCATATTTTCAGTTCCAGGCTGAGTCATTTCTACCTTCTCCTCTCTGTCAACGCTCTCTGGTTTCATTTAAAAGAGTCGATCATCAGATATTGTCCAAGATTTAACCTTCAGGGTGGATATAGCTCGCTAGCAGCCTCGCACCGAGGACCTATCCACGTCATCATTTACCCAGAATGCTTTGCGTCTAAATAAAATGGCTCTGTCCGTGTTAAAATATATTTAAAAAAAATTACAAAACCAAACATCCTACAGTATTTTTACAGTCTTTATTTTACAGTTAAAATATACGTTTATCAAATAAAGTCTAATGTTACAACTAATCATGGATCCCTTTAAATCGATTCTGAATCTTTGTAAATGAGAATCATGATTCTGATGTGAATCGATTCTTTTGGTACACCCCTACTTTATACCTACTTTTTATTCTTCAAGCAGACTCCTCCAGGTGAACTGAACCCTAACATTGTGTACATTTTTAATGGTGTCGTATAGAAATGGTAATAAAGGTTATTGTCATTATGCTGCTGCTGCGTGGCCTTTAGCGTTCAGTCAGCAACCTCACACTGTAACCCTGATGCCTCTGTGGATGGGAATTTGCTCCGTTCAGCTCTCATCCCCAGCWATCAGGTGATCCTATCCCATTTCAGATAGGAAGTCACACAGTCCCCCTCTAACCACACCATGATGGATATCTAGACGTAGTCTGGTTGTATTATTCTGCAGGGATAGATACAGTTTTGAAGAAATTTATAGTTATTATAGATTAGTACTGATATTATAAACAACACCAGATTWTTAGGGTTTCCTTATTTTATAATACTTTTATAATGTTTGATCTATTATGTGTTAATTGAAATAATAGCTACATGTCCGAATTCAAATACAACACATAATTAAAAGCTGTGTTAACATTAGGGTGAGGTCTTTTGTCTGAATGCCTGTGATTCAACCGTAGGCCAGCAGAGGGCGAACTCAGACATTGAAGAATCGTGTACTGTATTTAAACGGGAACTTCCTGTTTTTCATTCAGTGCGGTTTGGCTTGTCAGTCCCGTGACAAATAAACCTCACTTGTCTCTCCAGAATTCTGGTGTTGTATGACATTTATTTCATATCACAGATCAGCTTATTTAACACTTGTGTTTTCATCTGATTTCAGCCGATATTAAAACACGTATTTCTTACAGTTTTATTCGCCCAAACCTAAAGTGTCGGAGCGATTGTTTCTGCATAATTTTCATCTGTATTAAATGATTTTATGTAGGCTAATAAATAGGGCTGTGTATTGGCAAGAATTTGGCGATACGATACATATCATAACAGAGGGGTCACGATACGATATATCCCGATATATTGCGATACTGTAAGCAAGGCAATATATTGCGATTTTTTTGTCCAAAAATTATAATAAATAAAAACCTCTTACTGAAAAAAAAAAGAAAAAATAAAAGCTAATGTTTACTTACAATCCTAATGCTACCCTTACTCTCTGGTGCTCAAGAAGTAGAGGAGCCAAATGGCTGGCTCACTGCTGCCAACTAGTGGTCAGAGGCTGAACTACAACATAAAAAGTTGGCAAGAAGGCTGACATTTTAAACCTTAATAAAAAATCGATACAGGGCTTTAGAATATCGATACAGTATCGGGAAATGAAATATCGCGATATTTCAGTGTATCGATATTTTCTTACACCCCTACTAATAAATCTGGTTTAAATGGAGACGTGACGGGAATGAGTTCAGGCTGCAGACGGCCAAGTAGGTGAGCAGACAGACAGGAGGGTATATATCAAAGCTTTAAAGATCCTCCCAGGACTGATGGCTGCAGGTGTTATTGGCAGTGACTGGGATTTACTGGGACACGCACCCCTCATACTGTGTGCTTCTGTTGTGTCTCTGCTGCGTTTTGTTTGGTGTCCCTGTCRTTCGTCAGTGGTCGTTATCTTTCTCACCGTTTCTTCCCTGCCTCGTGTGAGTCGTGATGTGCGGTGCTGCAGTGCAATGTGTTCAGCCTGCAGCCCCACCGTGACTCACCTGTCCCTTCTGTCGCTGCTCACCGTGCATCACAACACAACAAGCACGGCACAACGTATGGAATAAAATAACAAATGGCGTGCAAACTTTGTTTTTGTGCAGTTTCTAGTTGCTGACGTGTGTCTGGTCGTGCTTGTCAGCAGGGGAATTTTGGGAATACTTCCTCTCAAATCCCCTCAGAGGTTCATCAGACATCCGGCAGAGACACTGCGTCTCATGAAACTGTGTCTTCGTCTCTCTTGTGTTGTTAGCTAACGTGCTAGCAGAAGCAGGTGAGGAGGAGGGGTGGCACTCAATAATTAATTACCCGGTGATTCATCAGCTGCTCACTCAGACTTTTCTTGGCATTCTAACCGACACTCCTGCAGGCACAGGCTGCGTGAAGCTCAGTTTAATAGCAATCATGATTTTAACACCCAGAATTGAGCTAATTTTCAGCAGCACTTCTTTGAAGAATTAACCCATTTAACAAAATTTGCACCCTCTGACATCCAACTAAGATCACTTCCTGTCGGACAGAGGGTTCAAAGGTTTTTGTGGTCAATGATTACAAATGTTATTTGCTTCTCAGCAACGCATTAACCCAAACTGTTTAATAACTCAGCTTTAAGACACCACCTGACTGTCTGCTGAACACAACTGAGATTTTTATCACAGGAGTCAAAAAACACTGTTTCCAAACGACCACAGCTGTTTTTTTTCCTGTTTGTTAAAGGGGCAATATCATTTAAAGTCATTTTTTTTAGTTTTATATCATGTTATAATGTTATACTCTCATAAAAAACATGCCCAAAGCCTTGCTCTGACTCATTCA
>NW_013952416.1:4610410-4612087 GCF_001266775.1 Austrofundulus limnaeus | reverse complement strand
CCAGAAACACCTTTTGGTACCAGAAACACCCCTGGGACGTGTCTTTAAGCTGAACTTCCTCATGGCAGAGCACCCCTTGCCCCCCACACGACACACCCCGCCCATGACTCCTGCAGGCTCTCGGGTGAAAGTGAAAGTGAAACCTAACTGTGCTGAGCTCTCAACATTAGTTCTCACTCAGTGAAGCTCTTTTCAGATTAAAAATACCTTTGAGGAAATGTATTTTCAGATGGCAAATAAACTGCATCATGGCAGCCCCCGCCTCACACTGAAATGGGCGAGACAGAAGTGGAAGGTGGTTCTTAAAGAGACAGAGGCCAATTTCAAGGCGTTTAGAAGAGGAAGTGATGAGAAGATAAGTTTATTTTCTATTTAAACATAAAAAATTTTTTAATAACAGCTAAAGGTGACGTAGAAACTTTTTGGTATTGAAGAAATTTATAGTTATTAGAGGTTAGTACTGATGTTAAAAGCACAACACTATATTTTTAGGTTTTCCTTTTTATAATGTTTAATCTATTATGTTTTGATTGATATAGATTAGTTACGTGTCCGAATTATAACAACACATAATTAAAACGTTATGATAACAGTAGATGAGGTTTTTGTCTGAATGCCTGTGATTCAGCCGTAGGTCAGYAGGGGGCGAACGCAGGCATTGAAGAACCAAGTATAAATTGATGAACTTCCTGGTTTTTYGTCAGTGTGGTTTCCTGTCAGCTTCGGTGACAATAAACCTCACTCAGATCCAGAATTCTGGTGTTGTGTGGTTTGATTCCTTCTACAAATCATTTTATTTAACAATGGTGGTTTTCATATTGACTTCAGTTTATTGAACACGTATTTTTTTTACAGTACAGTATTTAAATATATGCCTGAGAAACACATAATATTGGCCCTTTAAATAACGTGATTTCCAACTGGGCCGATGCAGGTGGACGTGTACGAAGATGCTGACTTGTCTGTGACCTATTTTTCTGAGAGGCTCTAGCCTCTGTGCTGTGACTCATTTCTTCTCAAAAAGCTTGAATTCTGTGTTTCGCTCCTGTGCGTGGGCTTTCACTTTATGTCACCCCGTCCTCCGCTCGCCTTCACCGAGTAGCTTTTCAGCTGGGCTTTCTCTGAAATGTGGAACTGCTGTTTGTCTCCTGCTAATACACAGTTACATGTCCTCTTAATGTGACCGAGCATCAGCCCCATGCAACAAATCTCTCTGCTAATTAAAACATCRCAGAGTTGATTTCATTAAGACCTATAAACACAGTTTTATTACTGAGGGGCGTTATGATTATTGCTTAAGATCCAGACTCATTAAGCCCTGCTCACATTTGTGTAACACTGATATGATTCATTCATCAGTTAAGATCGACTGCCTTTTTTTCAGCAGTAGGACTCTTGGGCAATGCTCACCTTTAGCCCAGTTTCCAAACAAGGATAAACTGGACCAGCAAAGGCTTATAGACCCACGGTTTTAGAGGCTGTGAGCCTGGCGTCTGCTTCTCTTTTAGTTTGGGTTTTAATTTTCTCCATCCTCTATCGCAGAGGTTCTCAAACTGGAATCCCAGGACCCCCAGGGGTACGCGAGAGGTATCTTGGGGGGGGTCCTCAAAAAATTTCACTAAATTGTTAATTTAGTTTTTAAATTTGTAAAAACGCATGGAGAACAATGAATTAATT
>NW_013952416.1:4601456-4609540 GCF_001266775.1 Austrofundulus limnaeus | reverse complement strand
TGGCATTAATCGTATTAATTGTCAAGTGCCAAAAATTAATCGATTAATGCTTTTCTGACGATTAATCACACACGATACGATTATGCCCAACCCTAGCCTCTACCCACGATTCTGAAGTTTGTGTAGACACCACACATGTCTGTTAGGGGTGCAACAATACGTGTACCCGTATCGAACCATTCGATACACACTTGTATCAAACAATAATTTTTAAAAATTATTTTATCAGCTTGTCTTCTGAAGACGCTCTGTGTTGAAGGATCAGAGGATCTGTGTTCGACTACTCCAGAGGCTGTGTTTTTGAGTGCAGATCCACTGAGAAACTTGCTGTTTCAGCAAAATTGAAGTTTAAATTTAATTTAAAATTTGTACTTTTGAGGCTAAACAAATGTTCATAAATAATTTCAATAAATTACAAGTTAAAAGGGGCATGGAAATTTCTATTTGTATCGAAAAAATATCGAACCGTGAGACTAAAGTATCGAACCGAATTGTGAATTTTCTGTATCGTTGCAGCCCTARTGTCTATGTCTAACTAAAAGAACTTACAGCAATTAAAGCAGAAAACTGGAGGTTTGGGTTTAAGAGATGAATGAACCAATTGGCGGCCAAACTTTGGTCACTCGCGGGCCGGATGTGGCCCTTGGGCCACCAGTATAATAGCCCTGGTTTAGTCGGTCGTTCTTCTGGGACTCGGAGTGAAACAAATGGACGAGTCTTTTGGTAAAACTGGGAACTGTTGTAGAATTCGGTTTTCATCCTGTCGTGCTTCCACGCAGCAGGGTGTTCAAACTGTTCATCATGCCCCGAGGTGAGAAGGAACTGAACCGTGCAAAGTGTCCGACGCACACAACGGCTTACAGCGGGCTCGTAAAGAAAACGAAGACTAAAAGACTAAAAGTCCTACACGAAGGAGACGGCGGGAAGCCAGGTTCTCTTATTAGGTATTCCTGGACTGGCTCGTGTCGCCTTAATTTATATGAAAATGTATTCGGATCGTCGCCGTGTTCCAGGTTACTGCTGCTGTGACTCAAACCAGAGTGAGAAGGGAGGATGTAAATTTCTCCTCCATCTCCTCTCCTCTCTCTTCTCTTCTCTCTCAGTCAAAGCTGTGGTTGCTTTTTTCCAAWACTGATTATGCATTTTTTCACTCAGTGCTGTGATTCACACTTATCACATCTCATCACATCCAACATTTCTTTAAACTGCTTATTGTTTTTTATCTTCACGGCACATTCAAACACACCTCGGAGGATTTGGTTATTCATTCAGTCATCATTCACATACCGTTTAACGCCATCGAGCAGGTTCACCGTTTGGTCAGATCAGTTAATTGAACCGCTGTTGGGTTAAAATATAAAGGAAATAAAAAACGCTGCTTCGAAAAATCTCCTTTTCGCAAGGGCCCCGATTTATCACTAAGTCAAATTACAACAATTTGGATAATTGAATAATCATTGAGGTCACTGAAGTCATTTCCCTGAATTTATCATTTTGCAGCTTTTCTCAGTGAACGAAAGCCTCGGGGAGTTGGTGTGAGTTTCTGACTCATAAAAGACTGATTAGGCAAAGAAATGATTCTTCAGTGGCTTTCGACTGGAAATGTAGAATAAAGCTGTTCCTTTGAGAATTTACTGTCTCAAAATCATTTCTTGACCACAAAACATTTCACTTTGTACTGTGTTACTAGGTAGGGCTGCCGCGATTAATCGATGACTAATCGATTATTAAAATAATCAATGACTAATTTAATAATCGATTAATGGTTTTCTCTTTTTTTTGTTCTTTGTTTTTCTCTCCAAACTGCTTTGACACCTTCCACTGCCACATCTGCCTTTCTGTCCTTGACACACATGCACAGTAGTGGTAACTGGGGTAGGCCGTGGACGTCACAAGACATTATACAGACGGGCTCTGGTATCATGGCTACCTGACAACAGAGCTCAAAGTGTGGGATCATTTTAAGAAAATGAAAGAGAAACCTGTGTAATATCTGCAGAGCAGAACTTACCTTCCACAGCTATTATTTTTAGTTAGCATATAGCTAAAATCTAACCATGGTTATATAATAGCTGCATTCTGGCGCGATAAGCTGTATGTTTTATATTCAATTAACGTATGATCCGATTAGTCGACTAATCGAAAAAATAATCTGTGATTAATCGATTATAAAAATAATCGTTTGTGGCAGCCCTATTCCTAGGACTAGTGCTGCTGGCYGGTATTTTCAACAATTACACTGGTATCACGGTATTTTACTGTATTTTTCTTTTCATCACAGCTCGGTTGATAATAAAATATACAACAATGCTTATTGATCTGCAAACCTTGAGTTACTCTCTTTCTGCAACACAAACTATTTCGTGACTTTTTTCAGTACCTCAGTCTGTGTCGCTGTTTCCTTCCTCTGCGTGTTGTGGTTGTAGATATTAGTCACTCAGTTTGGAAGGAGGAGGGTTGAACAAAGATGWCCGGGTCTATCCTTTTGTATTATTTAATAAATCTTAACAGGATGACTCAGCCTTTGTGCACCCGTCAACTCAAACCCAGTGCAAAACCACTTCCCACAGATGTCCCTCAAGCTTTTCACAATAAAAGGACRTTAACAATAGGGGGTAAATCACCAGCTTTATCACAATACAATATTACATCGATATGTTTGGATGACGATTCGATATTTCTCTATCGCAAAGCCTTTCACGATACGATTTTGATTCAGTTCATATCTGCGATCGATATAATGCGATACCATATGCCCATCTAGCACAATGACTGTTAGATGAGCATATGATATGGATTCACATCGATATGATGACAATATAGATCGATATTTTCATTTTGCCTCGATATAACTGAATCATGAACCATTCAAATCGATATATTGATATAGATCGAAGTATCGTTACACCCCTAATTAACAACTATAACGTCACGCATTAAATCTACCCGAACACGTCACTGAAGAGGTGTACACTACATTAGGTGATGTCAAAAATGGGAGGTTTTTTTTACGTATTTACTGGAGAACGCCGCTCCAACTATAACATTAGCTTCCTAATGCACGTAGCGGTGCTGCGAGGAAATGTGTCCCCCGTGAAACAGTTCAATGGCGCACAACAGAACGTTCCGAATAGGGATGCATGATATATTGGTATTGATATCGGTATCGGCCRATATTGGTCCTTTTTTAGAGTGTCAGAATCGGTCCGATATGTAAAACGAGGCCGATATTAATGTCTGAAATCGATTTCCCACTTTTTAGCTTTGTGTTTCTGTTTTGGGAGGGGAGATGGTTGGTTGAGTGGCATCTGTTTTGTAAGAAATACGTGTTTTAATATCGGCTGACAATCAGATGAAAACACAAGTGTTAAATAAGCTGATCTGCGATAGGAAATAAATGCCATGCAACACCAGAATTCTGGAGTGGGGTTTATTATGCCACCGGCTGACAAGTCAAAACCACACACTGAATGAAAAACAGGAAGTCCCCGTTTAAATACAGTCCAGGATTCTTCAATGCCTGAGTTCGCCCTCTGCTGGCCTACGGCTGAATCACAGGCATTCAGACAAAAGACCTCACACTGATGTTAACACAGCTTTTAATTGTGTGTTGTTAATAATTCGGACATGTATCTACCCTATTTCAATTATCACATAATAGATCAAACATTATAAAAATGTTATAAAAATAACTCCCTAATACTTTGGTGTTGTTTCTGAAATCAGTACTAATCTGTAATAATTATAAATTTCTTCAGTTTGATCATGACAGTGATAGTGACGCTGCGCAGCCAGGAATAACTGAAGTAGGGAGCCATGTCAGAGGTCTGGTCGTTTATTTACAGTATCAAAAAAAGACCAAAGTGTGTTTTTGTGTATATGTGTAATATAATTTGTATGTTTGTGTAATATCTGTAAATATCGGTTATCGGCTATAACACCAATAATTATATATCGATATCGGCTGAAATTTTCATATTGGTGYGTCCCTAGTTCCGAACGTGTTCAGAACATATATGTTCAGGAAATATGATGTTATTCAGAAAATTCAGATAAAAACCAAAACGGTTTTCGGTACAAACCAGTATAACTCCCAGCCCTACGTTGGACCTAAAAAGAACACTAAATAAAAACAACAAGAATATTACGGACCCAACTGGTTCTTATTGTTGCCAGATAAGATGTGCACATTGGAGCAGACTTGGTTTTCACTACGATTATATTTCTTTATTTCATTGTTTTTTAATGATAAAAGTGTAAAAAAATTTCAAAATGGATAGTTTTGCGTCTCAGATTTTTCCTGTTAGCAATGTGAAACCAGCAGAACATCTCAAGAATTGTGATTGCGTCGTTCTTTCCAGGGTTTGTGTTTATATCCCTCATCTAAATTTACTCTCATCTTTAAAGCCTCTCTTTACCAAACAAACCGCTTGCAGTTGGTGTGTATGTACTGGATGCTACGTGACCTTATCAAACCGTTATTGGAAATTTGTATTCAACACAAGTGCTGTATTAGCTGTGTTGATAGTGTCAACATGAAAGAGGAGCTGTCATTTATTATTATTATTTTTACTGCACACACACAGTCACATATACTGTAGATTTGCACAATACCTGAGGGGGACGGGAAGGAGGTGACGGAGAGGGAATCCAATCTCACCCTGCTGCTCAGGGCTTTGTAGTTAGGCAGGAGCTAGCTGGCTGCCCTAATTCTTAAAAGCTCTCCTTTTCTGCTTCCTGATTTATCACGAGGCGGCCACCTGGGAAACATCTTATTTTAAGAAAAGAAAAGAGCAAACCGAGGGTTACGTCTCTGTCCGAAATCTGGGATACGAGGAAGATGCTGGTTATTCTCGGATGCTGACAGCGTAGCCCTCGAGATGGACGATAAAATGCACATGTAGACAAAATGTACACTCCAGCATGTCTTTTCCTCCCAATAATCCACCGGTCTTGCAGGATTAATGCATGTGATTACGACTCATGCTCCACAACTTTAGGGATTACAAGGTGCTGTTGGGGTAATGCCTCCCTGTGGCTTCAGTTTTCCTGCTGTCAGAGGGGGCGGTGATGCAACAGCAACACACACTTTGTTGTATTTATCATAACTTTGCTTGAAGCTRTTCAGACCTGTATTTACTTACGGTGCTAGCAGTGGGTTTATTGATTGTACAGAAGCAGAGCTGGTGAAAAGACAGGAAGTTAAAGCTGTAAAACGGGTCAACCCGCGGTTGTCCTTTGGCGTCCGATGCAACTTGAAAAAGCGCTATCCCCGTGTTATTTGTTTTGTCTCTCCTCCTTTTTCCTGAGTTTTCAAGGTCAGTTATTACAAACATCATTTACTAATTTTATATCATAAGTATTAACATAAATTCAGTTCTTTAAAAATAAAACAATGCAGTACATGACCCTGTACCCCAGTCGTGTCCAAAGTCGGTCCTCAAGGGTCGGTGTCCTGCGTGTTTTAGGTGCTGCCCTGGTTCAACACAGCTGAACCTACGGAGTGTTTAATTAGTGGGCCTCTGCAGACCTTGATGGCAAACTGAGAAGGTAAATCATCTATTTGWGTCAGCTGTGTGAAGCAGGGACATATCTAAAATTTGCAGGAGAACGGCCCTTGAGGACCCTAGTTGGACATGCTTGCTTTACCTGTTCTCTACCTGCAGTGCAGCGTTTCTGTCTTTCAACTCAACAGCGTGGCATGTAGCTGCTAACTGTTCAGCCCTTGTGCGTTTTTGTTTGGTTCYTACYACATTACAAYGGTTTAWGGTTTATGGTGAGTGKGGATGGATAAAGAAYTTGTACCGTATTTCGATTCCACACCGAACGCGCTGCGGGCCTTTTCTGGACTGCATTTTCACAGAGACCATGGTCTTGAGCCGGTAAAGGGTAGGGTGCCTTCTCCGGGTCGGGCCCCAAGTGGAGGAGYTTAAGTATCTCGGTGTCTTGTTCATGAATGAGGGAGGAATGGAGCGGAAGATCGACAGGTAGATTGGTGCTGCGTCTGCAGTGATGCGGGCGCTGTACCGGTCTGTTGTGGTGAAGGTTTATCAGTCGGTCTACGTTCCCTCATCTATGGTCAYGAGCTTTGGGTAAYGACTGAAAGAACSAGATCATGGTGTTTCCTCTACAGGGTGKCTGGGCTCTCCCTTAGAGATAGGATGAGAAGCTCGGTCATCCAGGAGGGACTCAGAGTAGAGCCGCTGCTCCTCCACGTCCAGAGGAGCCAATTGAGGTGGTTCATCTGGTAAGGATGCCTCCTGGACGCCTCCCTGGTGAGGTGTTCCGGGCACGTCCCACTGGGAAGAGACCCAGAGAAAGACCCAGGACACGCTGGAGGGACTATGTTTCTCAGCTGGCCTGGGAACACCTTGGGATTCCCCCGGATGAGCTGGTCCAAGTGGCTGGAGAGAGGGAAGTCTGGGTCTCTCTGCTGAGGCTGCTGCCCCCGAGACCTGACCCCGGATAAGAGGAAGAAAACGGATGGATTTTCTTCAAGATTCGCGGGTACTCAAAGAACGTAACCCCTGCAAAAATCATGCCTTTACTTTAATCATGTCATACTTGTTATTTTGCATAAAGCAGTGTTTCCCCWACAAATAACCCCCCCCACCTCCCGGCCCTGGAGCTCTTGGCTTTGAGTAAGTGTAGCCCCCCGGAGCAATGTAGTTTCTGTAAAATAAGACAAATGAATTTCCCTGCCAGTTGGTAGCATGATAGAAAGTTGAGAGGCAGTTTTAACCAACGTGTGAGAGAGAAATGATCATTTCTACTGAATCACAGGAAAGATTTACTGCAGGCAGCAGTGATAACAACCGAACCTGACTCTTTCTCAGGAGCTGGACTCGTAAACCGTTACAGAGCGGCGGTTGGTTTATCTCAACTGTCGAATTTAAGGACAGATACAGAAAGTTTTTGTTGCACAGTGTGTGTGTGTGTGTGTGAGAGACAGAGAGTGTGATCTCCAGGGCACTGCTTTGAATGAGAGGAAAAGGAAGTTTCTGTAAAACGGTGCAGGGGAGCTGAGGGACTGAAGGACACACACACACATGCATTAAAGCCGGCATGGCATGTACCTGTGGCAACCATGTGCCAGGAGAGGACAAGCACAGACTGGTGTGTGCGCACACCTTTGTGTACGCACACACCCACTCACACACATAGCTTGGAACACATCCCGTCACAAGCAGCGCATCGTTATTGGTTACGGTTCAATGCAAAATCACACAGACTCCCGCCGTTCCACTCCTGTTGTGTTACTCCACTTTAAAAGCTGTGTGTTATTTTTAGATTTTACTTTGGTGCTTTTCAGATAAAACACACATTAACGTGTGCCTTTACTGGTGTGTGTGTGCGTGTTACAGCAGAGTGTTATAAATAGATCGGTTGGCTCTGATGCTGGCTCTTCACTGTCTCATCACACACTCGACTCGTGTACGATCTCGAGTTTGGTCCTGATGACTGAAAGGATCTCCACGCAGCTCGGATGGTGAAGAAATGACATTATCAATTAYAGGCTTCAGAGGAACTGTCAGCTAATACTGCAAGTCGTCAGGACGTTATGAACCGTCGCTCTGTTGGTGACTAAAATGCAATCGCTCTGATTTTGTGACGTATTCCCCGATAATCTGATGTAATTTCACCAATAATTCCTAATGGGAAACAAAGTGGGTCTGCAGAGTGCAGTGAGGAGATGTTTTTGAGCTGCTACCTGGTTTTAACGGAGGTAGTTAGAGAGGAGGGCGAGGCCGGCCAACGTCCTCTGGGATGCATATACAAATACGCTGACACACACAGCGTTGTGTTAAATGTAGCATGTGCGCGCACGCTCCCAGTAAAAACAGGCATCCTGTTTCTTGTTTTCAGTTGGAAATTTCCACTTCCTCCCACCTTTGTGTCTAATTCTCCTCTCCGGTGTAACCGACTGTTATCAGAACATAACTCGCCTCCCTCGACTTTCATTCATCGACCTCTCGCTCGGTGACCTACATCCCAAAGGCCGCTTAGGCTTGCGTGACCAGATCTCAGTGCCATGGTGATATGGCATTACACACACACACACACACACACACACACACACACAC
>NW_013952416.1:4596396-4601431 GCF_001266775.1 Austrofundulus limnaeus | reverse complement strand
ACACACACACACACACACACACACACACACACACACACACACACACACGCGGTGCTTATGAGTCCTCACATGCAGAAAGTGTTTGACATGCATGAAAAGTGTAGACCTGCCGCTCGAAACTGTTTCAATCCACCCAAACCATTAACCACCAGTCAGTTATCGGTAACGATGAAAATCAGTCTGATCATCTCTAATCATCGTCTGAATCAAACTTAATGAAACGAGTCTCGTGTCAAAGCTTCCCCAGACGGATTAGAATCATAAAGTTGTAATTTTGTGTCGTTAAAAGTCAATAAAGCACAAATGGGAGAAACTACGACTGTGTAATAATAAAACGTGTTGCTGTTTGGTATTTTGTACAGAAAGTTTCTTCTTGTTGAAAATTTCAAACTTATTTATTTCTTATTCTGTAAAATGTGTTTATGTAAAAAGCTGAGTCAGCATTCAGACGATTGTTTTCTTGTTTATAGTTTCTTCTGTTTGTTTATTCTTCAGTATATTTTCATCAGTTTTAACCATTCAGCTCATTCAGGAGATGTGTGCTTTGACTTTAGCTTTATGTAGCTTAGATCACTTTCAAATATTTCATTTTATTGAACTTTTTTTGGTTTATTTAAGATGCATGATTTGAAATAAAATTTTATGTAGCTAAATTTAGTTATTGTGCTGTTTTGTTAGATTTAGCTTTTAGCTATTGCTATTTTAATTCAAACTTTTGGCTACTGTGTTGATAAGTTTAGCATTTAACTATATATCTGTTATGCATAGCTTTTAGCTACAGGTTTTAAAACGTGAGCTTTTAGAATCTGTTTTGCTAATTTAGCTGCTATTTTTCTGATAAAGTTCTGCTACTCTTTAGATAATTGTAACTTTGTATATTTTAGAAATAAAATTAATTTCAGTTTCAAGTTCTTGTTACTGTTTTGCTGGCTTTAGTTTTTAGTTTTAGCCAAATTTTAACTTAACTTAATTTTTTTGCTAATTTTAGCTGCTTTTAGCCAAATTCAGGTTTAACCTAACCAACTTTTTTTTTGCTAATTTTAGCAACTTTTATCATTTACCTATGGTTTAGCCAAATTTAGATTAAAATTAACAATTTTTTGCTAATTTTAGCTGCTTTTAGCATTTAGCTGTGGTTTAGCCAAATTCAGGTTTAACTTAACCAACTTTTTTTTGCTAATTTTAGCAACTTTTATCATTTACCTATGGTTTAGCCAAATTTAGATTTAAATTAATGATTTTTTTGCTAATTTTAGCTACTTTTAGCATTTAGCCAAATTCAGGTTTAACCTAACCAACTTTTTATGCTAATTTTAGCAACTTTTAGCATTTAGCTATGTGTTAGCCAAATTCAGGTTTAACCTAACCAACTTATTTTTGCTAATTTAAGCAACTTTAAACATTTAGCTATGGTTTAGCCAAATTTTGATTTAAATTAACCAACCTTTTTTGTTAATTTTAGCTGCTTTTCTGCTTCTTTTATCTTTTAACAATTCATTTTGCATTTTCAACACACATCTCATTTGTTCAGACACATATTTTTGCAGAATATGCAACGTTTTTTTGCTCCATTTGAGATTTTTAGCATTTTKTTCTTGAAGTTGAAAGAAACGGATGTTTTGGAGTGACGGCTTTAAATCCTCGCCCACTCCAGTTATTCTGCAGAGATGAAATCAGAAACTTTCCTTTTACTTTGACTCAACTTGTTATCAGCMGAGTGACGAGCCTCCGGGGAGCATCAGGTTTAATGAGGAAATGATTTCTAATCAGCTCTGACTTTTTAATAATGTGGTGCAGCCCCTCTTTACCCCGTGTCTGTCAATAGTTTGTGAACATCTGATCTCCATCAACAGATTGGAAAAATGAGCAGCGCCTTGTTGATTGCTCTCAGAAAGTATTGACACACTGCTGCTGAGGTGTGCAGGAGCTTTCATCATTGTGTCCTTCTTAAAATCACAGGAATGTTACTAACTTTATGGGTTTTGGGTCTAAATTTACATTCTTTTATTCGAGTGTGTGTTTGTGTTTGTTAAAACTCTGCAGGTGTGTCCGAATGCTGTTTTTTTATGTTTAGTTCTGATTGTGTTGCATTAATAGAGTGAGGTTTTGTTGCCTTTTTCCTTCCTGGTAATCTCAGGAACTTAATTAATCTCATAATTCTTCATCATTTTATTGGTTAAAACCATCAGCCCAGGTCTTTTAATTCTGCTCTAATGTGGAAAATCATCTTAGGATTCCAGCGTTTTTCCAAATTAAATGTGTCACAATTAGTTATTTGAGAAAGTTGTGATCATGACTTCATTTTGTCTCAATTCTCTATGTTCCTCAGTATGAAAGGACTGAAAATAACCCAGCAGAAAGAAATTATTCTACTTTTTTTGAACAATGTTAATGACCAAACAACTTTGTGTCGTTGCTGTAAAATGTGGAATATTTGTCATACAGACTTTTTGCTTTGGAAGGCTTGAATTGGACACACATTTCATTTCATTTTTCTTTTATAAATTTATCAAATAAACTAATGCACTTGGTAAGACTTAAGTAATTAACTTGTTAACCCACATTAAATTAAGTACTGCTCTTGAATCTTTTGGAGTAAATTCACAAGCCTCGTCTCTATGTAAAGCCATAAATCTTAAAACCTGCAACCCATTGTATATAAAAACTTCAGGCCCAGGCCGCCCTTGAAAAAGAGATCTGCGATCTCATTGGGATTTGCCTGGATAAATAACGGTAACATAAAAATGTAGATTTATCTATTTATTTTAACTTCAGCAGTCATAACAGCTGTGGTGTCAGGACGAAGCTCAGAGATGATTGGCCGATTCTAGCCAGTCAATCACGTGCACCACTTACGGGTAATGAGGGGTTTGCTACACATTTTGTGCTCTGGAGCATCTATAGATGAACCCAGTTAGTCAAAAGGGGTGTCAATCGAAAGAGGACAACCAATCAAATCATTTGAACAGCTTATTATGTAAATTCAAAGTCTCTGATAGCGTGGGTTAAGCTAAAAAAAAAAAAAAAAGGAAGTAACCACAAACTGGGGATGTACCACATTGTCCTGTCTACATTTTGAACTTGCCTTTTTGGGTTTCCTCCCACGTTTCACAAAAAAAAAAGATAACCGTTAGTTAAATTGGAGCCATATAAGGATGAAGTAGCAGCCTGTCGAGGGTCTCTCCAGCCTCRGTGCTGCTGATCCCTTCAGTCCTGCACAGAATAATCCACTGGAGGTGATGGATGACTGCATGGACTGATGGTGCTGGAATAAATGGCTCAGCTTCTATTCTTTCTCCTCTTGTACCTACGGGAGTTGAAAACAAATAATCATTTATAAAAATACCTAAACTCCACCATTTTTCAGTCAGGAGATTCATGAATCAATTAAAAGGTTCTGAAAAAGAACTCGTTAAAACTTCAGCTGCTTGTGTCGCTGTGTAAAACAGCACATTTAGTTAAATWGCGTGGAAACATGGTGCTGGATCACTATGTTGTTATTCAGTGGATGATGGATGATCTACCAGTTTAATCATTTTCCTGAACACTGACCCAACCAAGAACAAAATGTTTTGATTTGTTTTGTATGATTTTGTAGATATTTGTCCCGATGCAGCAGAGACGCTGCTGTCTTGTTGTTTGCACACGATATGCATGATGTCGTAGCTCCTGTATGGGATAAATCTTGTGACAGCAGGAATTGAATTTGAATTGCTCAGATTGAAACTGAATGTGCATGATTTGAAACTGAATGCATTGGTTTGAAACTGAATTTAAAGTTTTGTATCTGAATTAATTTGCTTTGAAACTGTACTTTGGTTTATTAAAAATTCAGTTTGACTACTTTCACTTTCAGTTCCATAATTCAGATTTTTGTGTCACATCCTGGTCCTTGAGAARGCCAGGCAGAGTAATCAAACACAGATCCACAGATTTATGTTTCACTTTGGTGAAGTTTCCCTTCTGTATGTAACAGAGTTGATGTAAAAGTGACAAAAACACACAAAGTTGTTTTATTACAGTGATTAATTTGACCTATATGTAGAAAATGTTACATTTACATCACATCATGGATCACATATCCATGATGTGATGTAAATGTAACATTTTCTACATTTCTGCATTCTTGGTAAATCCTGCCCACAACGCCAAAATCTGTTGTGGCATGATTTACCAAGAATGCAGAAACACATTGGAATAAATGCACAGAAAGTCTGCGTGTATGGTCGTCAAAATGATTTAATTCTAAGCAACAACACAGCAGACGGTCAATCAGGAAATCTGCTGAGTTTTGACTCGCGCGTCAGCGGAAAGCAGCCAATAATATAACATCATGTGACAGTTTACAACCAATCACAAATTGAAACTGTAACCATCTAACCAATGACAGGACTGTCACCCTGGAAACACCTTATCAGAAATTAAAGAGGTCGTACATCGCTGGAGTCTTGAAGTCTGGCCGATAGAGTAAAACAGCCGAAGCTAACTAAACTAACGAAACTAACTAAAATAAGATATGGTTACTGGACAGTGTCACGATAAGTTATAATAAGATATGGTTACTGGACAGTGTCAAGGTAGAACAGATACACATAATTAATCCATAACACTACATATAGGTCAAATTAATCACTGCAATAAAATACATTTATTTTTGTCACTTTTACAGTGGATTGCATCAACTCTGTTACATACAGAAGGGAAACTGAATTTTTAATAAACCAAAATGCAGTTTCAAAGCAAATTAATTCAGATACAAAACTTTAAATTCAGTTTAAATTTATTGAAATTTATTTTCAGTTTGCATTAAATTTCAAATTATGCACATTCAGATTCAATCTGAGCAATTCAAATTCAGTTCCTGCTGGCTCAAGTTTTATCCCATAGCCCTGAGCCTTTCTCTGCCTGCCGCAGCCTCTCACCTGTGTTTCCTGTCACTGCACACCTTTACTGCGTGCGCGCACGCGCACACACACACACACACACACACACACACACACACACACACACACACACACACACACACACACACACA
>NW_013952416.1:4589550-4596386 GCF_001266775.1 Austrofundulus limnaeus | reverse complement strand
ACACACACACACACACACACACACACACACACACACACACACACACACACACACACACACACACACACCCCTCCTGTTCTCTCATGCTTTGTGCTTTTCCATTAGCTCGCCTCAGTTCAACCTTTCTCTCAGCCGCCTCCTTCTTTTTATTTCTCACAAATTTCACTCTTTTTAATACTTTTTAAAACGTTCATCGTCTTTGATGTCAGCGCTGTTCTACCTCCTCTGCCTGCGGATCGCTCTGCTAACAGTTTCTGCTTTGAGACTCCGGAGCGACACACACTGTGACGAGGACGGGCGGCCGTGAGCGAGTGATGGAGATTTAGTCAATCAAATGTGGGATTTGGTTTGACAGCGGACGCTCACGAGCACAAACACACTCGGTGGAGAGCGAGAATCACAAACGCCGAGCGAGGCAGGCCGATGGCCAGTCGACACGGCGTGAAATACAGAGAGGAAGGAGGAAAGCGAGTCTGCGGGCCGTCACGGCCTGACAGCTTATCGATTCCTCTGCAGGTGGTTTTAGGGAAATCGGGGGGAGGAGGAAATTTAGAGTCAAACAGGTGAGGAGGGCGAGGAAGACAAAGCAGAGGAAGACTTGTTGCTTTTACAGGAAGGAACAGTTCTGATAGACTCTGCAAGGTGTTGTTTTGGGAAAAGAAACCCTCTCAGACCTTTCCTCTCTGCGTTATCAGTTGTCTTTTTTTTATCGAACCGACTTTCTAGGAAACGACATGTGCTCTCACCGTTTCAACCTTGAACTTTACAAGATTTACAACCAATAGAAATCCCATGAGTATTTCTTCTTTTTAAATATTTTATTCACTCAAAAACTGGCTGTTATGTTTCTCAAACGAGTATTTATAAAAATCAAAGGCTCGCCTATGTCTGGTTTGGTCCACAAGTGGAAGCAAAGCTAATTTGCCCTGCAGTAGACGCCTCGGCTGAGAGGCAGCCGTTTATGGCCGCGGCTGCTTCTGCAGTATTAACTAGGTTAATTAGTAAAGCTCTAAAAAGCCCTTAGTTGGGAGCAGAAAGACAAAGAGCTCTGCTAAGCCTCGTTGTGTCCTGCAGGGCAAAGCCTGGGGCTGTGATTGTTTGGTTTTACTTTTACTGCTGGTGTGAAGCAGGTGTGCTTTATTTGCCAGTTCATCTTGAGCTTGGTCTCCATGTGAATAGAATAGAATAGAATAGAATAGAATAGAATAGAATAGAATAGAATAGAAACAGCCTTTATTGTCCCGCGTGGGGAAATTCAGGTGTAGTAGCAGCAGCAGATACATACATCAATCCACAGAAACAGTATATTGAAATGTGACATTATCAACTGTAGCAATAATAATAGAATTAAAGACAGTAACAATAAAAAATAAACATAGATCAAAATAAAAACGCCAGTTCAATGTGTTTGTTTAAGAGAACGATAAAAAATAAGTTTGTTAAAGAAATATGAAACTGTATAATGTATATCTAAGTTGTTTGAGAATGAATTGAAGTTTTTATTTAGTTTTTTTCTCCTAATTATTATTGCTTTAAATTAATTAGAGCAAAAAGGGGCAGATATAAGATTTTTTTCTTCTTTCTACCTCCTTTCATTTAAAGGCACAGTGTGTAGGATTAGTTGGTTGAGTGGTTGAATCATCCTCCCTGGTCCTCCCCCCACCCCCACCCCCGCTTCCAAACACAAAGGAGTTTCTACGGTGTCTCTCAGGTGTCAAAAACCTTTGATAATTCCAACCGCGATGTCTACCAGCAGCTTCAGGGCTAGTGATGTTTCAAGTGGTAAGATTATGAGCTTTAATAAGTAAAATTATCCCAGCTACAATGACAGACAACAAATATTACATTTATAGTATTACAACTAAAACCATTTTTGATGCGGCCACCGCAGTTTGTCCTTCATGAGCCTTCGTAGACAAGATGGCGGTGCAAGATGGCGGCTGACTGTATGGCGATCCGTGACCATGGAGATATAAACAGCTTTTTATAAGGTAAAAATAATAAAACAAGGTCTTTGTCTGCAATGATTAGACATGTTTTTTTTTATTATTGTCATTAGTGATTATCTCAATTTCGGCTAAAAGACTTGACAAAATCCTACACACTGTGCCTTAAAATTTGATTTGTATATTTTTTTTGTTGTTTACATATGTTGTGTATATATGTTGTGTATATATGTTGTGTATATTTTTTGTTTTTAATGTATATAAATTTTTTTTGTTTTAAATTAAATGAATAAACAATTAATTAAAAATAAGGATAAGAATTACTGTACTGGACTATCAAGATGAAATTAGATAAGATTGAAAATAAAAGCAAGCTACTGTGCAGAAAAAATATGAAATTACAGGAAAAAACAGTCATGACAGACTCATGATCTGACGGGGTGTGCAAACTGATTCAAACTCATTAAGTCAGTGTTCCAGTATCAGAAAAAACAATGTACAGTTGCCACTGGTTATTGTTTAATGATTGAGAAGTAGAGTTGTTTGATGTGCAAACACAAACATGGATGCTAATCGTATAATAATTATGCTTATTGTAAATTCATATTTCTGTAAATTAAAGTCAGTAAATTCATATCCTGTGCATTCATAACCTGTATATAATTATACTTACAGCTATAACATTGTAAAAGAATTACTGTACGTTTGTAATATAATATACTGTGTACATTTATATTTCATGCAAAGCAAATCTGGATAGATGCAAACTGTATTTCGTTGCCTTGTACTTGCAACATGTGCAATGACAAAGTTGAATTCTATTCTATTCTATCATGATTTTTGTGAGCGGTGATGGTTATAGAGTCTAACAGCTGATGGGAGGAAGGATCTGCGGTAACGCTCCTTTGTGTATTCAGGATGCAGCAGTCTGTCACTGCAGGAGATCTGCAGTTCAGCCACAGCTCCATGCAAGGCCTCATGAAGAGCTCAGCACCACAGATTGATTTGTCGTGTTTGAAGTTCCTGCACTCGTTTCCTCGTTTCTCCCAGTTTGGCTCGGTGTCAGGTCACTCACTCCTCTCTCCGTGCCTTTCTTCTTCGTGTTGCTGCTGTATTATCCCATAATGTTGCGGACCGCCTGCTGGAAAGCCTGAAAGATCACCTTGTKTTTGTTGTGGTCCCATTAGAACGGCAGCCCGGCTCTGGTTCATTAGTGCCGTTGCCAGCGGCCGAATGAGGAGCCCGATGCCTCGGAAAGCAAAGCGTTCTGTTTTCCAACGCGTCTCGAACGCCTTGCCGACGTCTTTAGCTGTTTGTTGATCTCCGAGGTGCTCTTACTTTTGTTCTGAAAAGTCAGATGCTGCTTTGAGCCTCGCTGTCACCTGATGAAGTGGGTTTAACATGCAGARGCGTATGGCAGCAGAACAAAGAGCCACTAACTTATGTAACGCCTCACTCCTGCAGCCGTATTGGAGGTTTCCAGCCTTACAAAAAAGTGGCAGTGAAGTGGTGATTGTACCTAATTGTGCTTTTCAGTCTGACTGGTGGATTTGTGCAGTTTATCAGAGTGAAACAGCAGGTTTCTCTGAGACACGTCCACGTTTTGTTGGTGCTGCTTTTTATTCATTAAGTTGCTTAATTAATCAAGTGAGAAATCTCTTGAATTGTCTCGTGTCTTCCAGACTTTTGTAGGATATTAAAACCCCAGAAAAGACAAATGAAGGGAGACAACTGACATGATTAATTTGATATGAAACAAGATATCTGTCTCACAGAAAAACATCAAGTCTTTAATGCATTCTGTCGTCGTTTTCAGAGTAAAATGAAACAGACTGCAGACGTGGGGCAGGGGTGGATTTTTAGCCATCAAAACATTGTTTTAAAAATTAGATTTGAACGTTCAGACGTTGCTTCAGCTTAGAGGCTTGACTGTTTTACAGAGAGGTGAACGTTGACTTTATTGACACCAGGAACTGTGTCAAAGGTAATGCATGTGACCCTGGTACTGTAGTGGGGCTGTGTTTTGGCATACCATACATATCATGACAGGAGTTGAGATTTATATCACGATATTTTGCGACACTGTAAGCAAGGCTATATATTGTCACTTTTCGTCCCAAAGTTCTGTAAAAAAAATGTATGAATTGTATTTGTTTCATATTTCTTACTTCATCTATGTTTTCAATTGTCAAATAAAAGTGCCAATAAATAGTTTGAAAATAGATTTCTGGTGGCTTTAAATTTTAAATATTAAATCACTTTAAAAGATATGGTCACCCAACACATTAACAAGGGCCTACATCTTGAGCTAAATTTCAGGAAACAATGACATGAAGCTAGGTCTGTCACAATAAACAGTAAATTAAATTGAGTTAGGTAAATTAAAATAAAGACAATAATTTTCATTTCCTTGTTTGTTTTCTTCGTGTCTCCCACTTTTCTACTTAGCGTAGAGAGTAGTGAGCTCTGGCGTCAGGTATTTGCCGGGCACACGGTTTCCTAACGTCTGTAGCATGAAAGCTTGTGAACAGGCCAGTTTTCTGACACCTTCATACAGCTGACGACGCCTTGGGATTGTCGACATTGTTTTTTTTCTTTTTACACCATGTAAATTTGAACGTAAATTTACCCACTCGGCTTAGAAGGCAGTGGGTGTCGGTCTAATCCGCTCAGATTCAGCCATCGGTAGAGATGTGACGTTCATGAACGATCCGAATCTTTTGAACGGCTCTTTACAACGAACGATAGGAGCCAAATCGCGGGCAGTAATGAGCCATTTGTAGTTTTATTTCTTTATTTTTTCATACTTAAATCGCTCCCGCTTTGTTTTTTCACGGAAAACAGGTGGAGTTGTAGAGTACAGAAGCTCACGGTGAAATGGGGAGAGGGGGTTTCCGCTTGACAAACACATGGTTCCACCCACGTGATGGGATGATGTCATTACATATGGCTACGTGGTGACGTATTTCCCTACGTGATGATGTAATAAGTTCAAAATCGAACGGCTCTTTTGAACGTGGAACAAACGGCTCCCCAAGATCCGGATCCCTTCAAAGAGCCATTTTTCCAATTTCTAGCCATCGGTGCTAATGTCTGAGCTAGTGTTATACTCTCTGGCTCCTCAGGAGTGGAGGGCTGACTGCTGCCAACTAGTGTTTGGAGGCTAAACTACAACATAAGAATGAACTATTGGCATGAAAGTTTACATTTTAAACCTTAAATAAAAATYGCTACAGGGCTGTAGAGAATCACTACAGTATTGGCAAATGAAATATTGCGATATTTCAGTATATCAATATTTTCTTAACCCCTATACTGTAGTACAGTAAAATACAAATACTGGACGTGGATGTGCAGGAACCCTGTTCATTTTATTGTTGACAGAAAACAAACCTGCCTCCTCTTTTCTCCTGCATGGACAGAAATGTTAAGACTGCTGAGATGACTAACGCTTGTATAATACCTTCCTACACACCGAGCTCAGGCACTGACGGACACAACACACACTCGCACACTTTACGGCTCATCAAGCACTCATTATTTTTCAAAATTCGTAGAGTGTTGGGGCGTAGAATTCATGAAAGRAACTCTTTTTTTTACAAGTGTGTGTTAGAGTTGGACATTATCAGATCATTRGACTTTGCCTAAAATTCTGATAAGGTTGCGATACAACAAATGATATTTGATTCTTGTGTTGCACAAACGAGGAGAAAATTTGCCCCAAGGAAAGCTCAACAGTTGCAACAGATTTGCTTTGAACAAGTGTTTTCATAACTCAAACTCATCTGCTTGGTGCTTTTTTTTAAATTGATCTCAGCTTGTTGCATGCACACAAACAAACTGTGAGTGTAGTACACACAGACCACTCCCCTACGCGTCTCAAACACAGAGTGTGGATAAAAGACGGTAAAATGACAGGAGTGGAGTAATAGAATGAGGCGGAGGTGTGAAGGTCGCTCTGCCACCATAAACATGATGTGAAACACATCAGCTGCCTGCCCCACTCTGCCCGGCTCTTATTTTCTGAGACATTTTCAAAGCTAAAGCACTACCTGTGCTCTGTGTGTGTGTGTACTTGTGTTATTTTTTTTTAACCTATTTAGGACCGTTTCTGGCRTACATACCTACCTTGTCAAGACCAGTAGTCCTAATGGGGACCAAAGGCCAGTCCTAATATGGTCGAACTCCATGTTTTGGGTTGGGGGTTGGGTTTAGGACTAAGGTGTGAATTGAGTTGAGTTTAGTTTTAAGGTCAGGTAGATGATAGGTGAAAATCCCTAGGAGGAGTTTGCAAAAGTTCGACGTGAGCAAAAATGAAACTCAARGAAAATTTGACCTTTGACCCAAGATGGCCGACTTCCTATTGGTTTTAGGGCATACCTCCAAGAGACTTTTTTTCTGGATTTGGGGAGATCTACCAACGCCCCAAATTTCAGCTCTGTAGGACTTACCAGTTCCTCTATCTAACGTTAGGTGGCGCTGTCGARTCATTTGGCCACGCTCATTAAAAATTCCAGTAGAATCATGCGATTTTCGCTGGTACCTGTGAGTTTAGTTTTGGGTTTGGTAGTCAGGGTTAGGCTGTAGAAATTACTGGGAATGAATGGAAGTCAATCAACGGTCCTAATAAGGATAGAAATACAAACCTGTGTGTGTGTGCTGTCTGACCTTGTGTTTCTTACATTGTGGGGACAATTTTCCCAAAATAGCAGCCTCATGGGAACCGAACGTGCATCGTCCCCAAATGCAAATTACAGGTGTGGGGGTTGGGTTTAGGACCAAGGTGTGAATTGAGTTTAGGTTAGTTTTAGGGTCAGGTAGGTACCTGTGAGGTTGGTTTTAGGGTCAGGTAGGTACCTGTGAGGTTGGTTTTAGGGTCAGGTAGGTACC
>NW_013952416.1:4575381-4587757 GCF_001266775.1 Austrofundulus limnaeus | reverse complement strand
ACAAACAAACAAACAAACAAACAAACAAACAAACAAACAAACAAACAAACTTGCATAAAAGAGAAAAAGGATGGGTGCAAATAAAGATAATAAATTCCTTACTGTAAAATTTCTTTTTTATTTTTTGTAAACAACAAAGAACACACAAAATTGATACAATGTACAAACAATAAGGCGTATTTCAAACAAACAAACTTGCATAAAAGAGAAAAAGGATGGGTGCAAATAAAGATAAGAAATTCCTTACTGTAAAATTTCTTTTTTATTTTTTGTAAACAACAAAGAACACACAAAATTGATACAATGTACAAACAATAAGGCGTATTTCAAACAAACAAACTTGCATAAAAGAGAAAAAGGATGGGTGCAAATAAAGATAAGAAATTCCTTACTGTAAAATTTGTATTGTTAATGTTGATAGTGTTCGATAGAAAATAGTGTCACTAGCGCCCCCTTCATGTCCGGAATGCAATAGTCCCATTTCCATATAAGGAATGGGACCGACGGAAAGGTCTGTCACCGCCCCGTTCTGCATGCTGCAGCGAAGTGTACTTGGCCGCGGGTGGCGATTCCGCTGCTTATATTGACTGATGTTTWAAAAAACATCCCGTTTTCACCGTCGCTGAATGTAAACATCTCTTCAGTGACGTGCACAGTTAGATTTAACAGTTAGTTAATATGGAGACGTTATGCTGATGGAGACTTAACGTGGTTCTATTGTGAAAAGCCTGCAGGAAGTAGTTCGTAGTGGAGTTGGAATTGACTGGTGTGCAAGGTGAGTCGTGCTGATAAGCTTTATTAAATAACATAAAACAAAAACCGATCATAATCTTTTCTTAACCCTCCTCCTTCACCACCGGACCAAAATGCATGACTACTGTCTCCAACCACCAATCAGAGAAGAACAGACACAGAGGAGGCAAACAGAGACACAGACAGAGGTACAGGAAAAGAAAAAAGTCAATAAGCAGGGTTTGTACATTTTATTATCAGCTGAGCTGTGATGAAAAGAAAAATACAGTCAAATACTGTGAAACCGGTGAAAATGTTGAAAATACCGTGATATAAAATTTTGATCATATCGCCCAGCGCTAGTTTCAATTATTCTGCAGAAGCAGAAGTTGTAGAGATGAACAATATGGGTGTGTGCGACTAAGCTGAGTCACATTAGTAAATTAAAAGAGAACCCTACTGTAGTTGTGTGTGTGTGTGTGTGTGTGTGTGTGTGTGTGTGTTGGTTCTGCAGACCCGGCAGAACTCCATGGTAATATCAAACAGCATGTCTGTGAGTGTAACGTGTGTGAGAAAGATGTTGAGAGGAAGCAGATCTTTTGATGGGACAGCTGGGAAGTTCAAAGCCCGTGAGGTTTTGTGTCTGATGAACACACACACACACACACACACGCACACGCACGCACACGCACATGCACTTGTTTCATCAGCCTCTCACAGCCAGCTTCACTTTCTGCAGAGCAGTATTTAAAGATAAACCAGGAGGTCAAAGGTCGCTGTACAAAGTCCACGTCTTTGTTTCTCTCTGTCTTCTCACCCAAATATGGAGCTGCTGCTGCTGCATGAGGCTGTGGGTCACGTGCACCGTCCAGCTGCGAGACCACACACACACACACACACACACACACACACACACACACACACACACACACACACACANCACACACACACACACACACACACACACACACACACACACACACACACACACTCACACAAATATAGTTCACTTTTCAAACAATATTTCTTTTTGCTCTTTGAGTTTGTTTCCTTGTTTCTGTTTGACTTCTAAAACTTTTTAGTCTCTTATCTTTTACCGTTTGTTAATTATTCTCCGTCGTCTCGTTTCCACCTGCTGTTCCTTCGTTGCTCTCTGCTGTTCCTCCGCTCCCTCTTTCTGTCCGTTCTGCTCTCTGATGTTTTATCTGAACCGATTCAACGAGGGCTGCCAGTCTTTTACTACCTCACGATTCGATTCCGTTCAGATTTTTGGGATTCAATTCAAAATTGATTTTTCCTTCAATGATAATGTGAGGATTTGTTGTGTTGTTGTGTGTGCTGTATTTCTTTCCTCCGTTTGTGTAGCTTCTCTTTGTTTGGAGCTGTCTGCACAGACATACGTTCAGACCTGGTGACATCACGACGTTTGAGAGCCGCTGGGTTTACTTTATTTTGTTATTTCTTAAAGAGAACAAAACTGCAAAATCCACCGTTTTAGTGTTAAATACGTTTAGTTTTGGACCTGGAGTCTCTAGGAGGCAGAAAAGTTGAGTTTAGTCTCTCCTGTTCTGCAGAGATATTTTTATCTTCTGTTTGGGTCAGGTTGTTCAGCTCGTTCAGTTTTCTCTATTTTCTATGATGTTTTCTGAAAATTTGTTAAATGATCTGTGATTACCATATAATTTCCTCGTCTTAATCCTCCTCTGGTTCTGGGTCAGACTCTGGTTCTGGGTCAGACTCTGGTTCTGGGTCAGACTCTGGTTCTGGGTCAGACTCTGGTTCTGGGTCAGACTACAAGCTAGAAAACGTAACCCTCTCTCAAACTGGAGTGGACCGGTCTGGAAGCAGGAGGGGGGCGGGGCTTGAAGCATCTTAAAGGAACAGTAACAAAACGAGCTGCTTTGAGACACACAGCAGAAAAGTGGTGAAAGARGWGCTGGTGAAGTTAGAATAARGAGGAATTCAGACCAAAGCTTTGTAGTTCCACTTTATAAAGACCCAACTGAAGGATTTAAATGTGAAAAAAGGATTTAAAAACATCATGTGTCTGTTATAAAACTGATTAGTTGATTAGAATCGATTTTTGGGACATTTTAACTCCATTCTGAACCGTATGTAAGAATCACGATTCTGATGTGAGTGGATTCTTTTGGTGCACCTCTAGATTCAAACATCCCAGTCTCCATCCATCCATCCATCCATCCATCCATCCATCCATCCATCCATCCATCCATCCATCCATCCATCCATCCATCCATTTTCTTCCACCTATCCGGGGTCGGGTTGCGGGGGCAGCAGCTTCAGAAGGGAGGCCCAGACCTCCCTCTCCCCAGCCACTTCTTCCAGCTCCTCCGGGGGAACTCCAAGGCGTTCCCAGGCCAGCCGAGAGACATAGTCCCTCCAGCGTGTCCTGGGTCTTCCTCGGGGCCTCCTCCCGGTGAGACGTGCCGGGAATACCTCACCAGGGAGGCGTCCAGGAGGCATCCTTACCAGATGCCCGAGCCACCTCAACTGGCTCCTCTSGACGTGGAGGAGCAGCGGCTCTACTCTGAGTCCCTCCCGGATGGCCGAGCTTCTCACCCTATCTCTAAGGGAGAGCCCAGACACCCTGCGGAGGAAACCCATTTCGGCCGCTTGTATCYGGGACCTCGTTCTTTCGGTCATGACCCAAAGCTCATGACCATAGAYGAGGGTAGGAACGTAGATCGACCGGTAAATCGAGAGCTTCGCTTTCTGACTCAGCTCTCTCTTCACCACGACGGACCGGTACAGCGCCCGCTTTACAACAGACGCTGCGCCAATCCGCCTGTCGATCTCCCGCTCCCTTCTTCCCCCATTCGTGAACAAGATCCCCAGATACTTAAACTCCTTCACTTGAGGCAGGACGACCCCCCTGACCCGGAGAAGGCACTCTGCCCTTTTCCAGCTCAAGACCATGGCCTCGGATTTGGAGGCACTGAGCCTCATCTCGGCCGCGAACCGCTCCACATCCCAGTCTCATTTCCATTTTTTCCTCCCTTTAACTCTCTTCATGTTGCTCTTGTGGACTCCTCATTTCTGGCCTCTAAAGATCCATCTTTATAATTGTTTACACCTTTAATATTTATGTGGAAACTTTATAAAAACCTGAACATCAGGACAGACAAAAGGAATCCTGTTCCAAAAAGTCTCAGATTTGATTGTAGGAAGCGTCGGCGCTCCTCCATGCCCCCGGGCAGTTTGAACCGGTCARTGACGTATCCGATGTGCAGGGTTAGACTTAACGCTCAGCTGAAACCAGTTCTCAACTCTTCACTCACTTCCTTCTCTTTGCAGGCTGGAAGTGAGGCTGAATTTGGCAGCTGAATTGGGAGGAAAATGACAATGAAATGAAAATTGGCCCTCCTGTCAGAAAGAAAAGGCGTGCATTAATTTTCAAATCATAAACGTTATTTTAAAGACCTCGAAACTAAAAGCAGAATCTGAAACGGCAAAAAAAAAAAAAAAAAAAAAAGACAACAGACAAACGATTGAGGAGAATGATAAAAATATAGGATAAGGAGAGCTGAGGGTGGGGAGTGGGAGATGATGAAGCATCTCTTCAGTTTAATTGAAAACTGAGACCGTGTAAAAAAATCATTAGGACACAAACGTTAGGAAGAAAATGGCAACCGGAGGAGAGAGCGATGCTGCGGCGTGATGAAGCGAGCCCAAATGTCAGAAGATTAGAGGAAAATGTTAAAGACACGCAGGATGTTTTTGTTCTTTAATCACGTCTGCGTGGAGCAGCTGAAMCTTTCAAACTTTCAAATGTTCGGAGCAGGATGGTGTGTTGGGAAAACAATTGTGTTTTTGTTTTGTGTGTTTGTCTACACGTGTGAAGCACCTCAGCATCCGTCATCCTGCAGGAGGATAGAGACTGTGAGCGGACAGTGCTGGCCTTGTGTTTGTGTGACAGTAAGCTGAAGTATTTGTTCATTTATCACAAGTCATATCGTAATATTAAGCTCTATTATCACAGGCTTTCCTGATATCCTGCAGCCCTACAAGGAAATATATTTTGCACAAGTTTTTAAACAATGATAATGCTTGGTGAACTGTTATGCTAATTAGCCATGTGCTAGTAACCAGTGGAAATTGTGTGTGCTGATGTAAAGCCAACAAACAGAGGAGTCTGATCTGAGCTCTGATTCGGACCCTCTCGGGTATCTTTGCCTGAACTTTTTGATCCTGTTGTGCTCATTCTTTCCAGTAACTGAAGCACCGATCTGCTTACAGCTCAGCCTAACTTTAGCCTAAACGCCTCCTCACACACCGCCTGGTTTCCTCACCTCGTCAGCCGTGAGACCGAGGAGCCAACATGAACCCTGGGGATCTCTGCTTGTGGTGTTTGTGGATAGAACTGAATGAAGTGTGAGAAATTATTGTTTATTTTCATACAAGCTAATCTGTTTAGCACAATTCATAACTTTTAGTTAAAAAGAGTATTATTTTGACCAAAAAGCAACAGGAGGGTTATTTCAAGAAGACCAGAGRTTTCAGTCAACGGTATAAAGTTTGTGACAGGAAGTGTCTTTTATAGAAGCTCCCAAATGACTCAGTTTAATGCATCACCACATACTGTGTCGCAGATGTTGGTCCAAAGTTCACAAAGCTCTTACGAACAATAGGGGTGTAAGAAAATATCGATACACTGAAATATCGCGATATTTCATTTCCCGATACTGTATCGATATTCTAAAGCCCTGTATCGATTTTAATTAAGGTTTAAAATGTCAGCCTTCTTGCGAACCGTTCATTTTTATGTTGTAGTTCAACCTCTGACCACTAGTTGGCAGCAGTGAGCCAGCCATTTGGCTCCTCTACCTCTTGAGTGCCAGAGAGTAAGGGTAGCATTAGCATTGTAAGTAAACATTAGCTTTTCTTTTTTTTCAGTAAGAGGTTTTTATTTATTATGATTTTTGGACAAAAAATCGCAGTATATCGCAATATATTGCCTTGCTTACAGTATCGCAATATATCGGGATATATCGTATCGTGACCCCTCTGTTATGATATGTATCGTATCGCCAAATTCTTGCCAATACACAGCCCTAACGAACAATAAAATGTCTCCTTGTCAACATGAAGGGAGAGCTGAGGTAGACTAAAGTTTGAAGACAAAAGTTTTTCTTTGTTCATTTTATTTTGCTTTTCATCCTTTTTTATGTGCATCATTTAGAAAAGTTAAATGTCATCACTGTCTACTCGATTTAGCTTTTTTTTTCATATCCCTTTTTATCATCTCAAAACTATTAACCAATTAATTCAGCGGATAAATTTTTGTTAAATGTTAAAATGGTAAATGCAAATGTATGGTGCTAAATTGGAGACATAAGTTTTGTTCAAAATAAAAAATCTTTTGAAACCGAAAAAAAGAGACGTAAATAATTTTGAATCTGGAAAACAAAATATTTGAACCAAAAACATTTTTAAAACTCAAAAGTAATTTGAAACTGAAAAATAATTAATTGAAAAAACATGTAAATATTTTTCAGTTTCAAACTTAAAACAGGGTTCAAATGTTAGAAACTTGAAACTGAAAAAATACCTTGAATCTGGGAAAAAATATTAGAAACAAAAATAATTTTAAAACTGAAAAATAATTAGTTAATATTTTTTATTTTTCTCATTGTAAAACTTGTGGCCCAGTTTTGGCGCGAATATGGCCAAAAGTTGGAAACTAAAAAAAAAATAAAAAATAAAAAAAGGGTAGTTGAAACTGAAAAGACAAGATGGTTGAAACTTTTACAGTTTCTAATATATAATTTTTTTCACTTTAATTTCTTTTTTTTTCAGTTTCAAAAACTTTTATTTTGAACAAAACTTATGGCACTAATTTTGCTCCATACAAACTCAAGCTTGCAGCCTAAAGTTCTCTGCAGCGTTAATACTTGTAACCGAAGTTGTCAAGTACTGCATCCTAAACTGACTTGTTCTGAACAAATAAACGAGTGTTTTTCACCTTTACAGACTTTCCCACTTTAACGGATGGAGCCTGTTTTTATTTCTAACAAGGATAACCTTTTCTGAGTGCAGCGTTTTGTGTTGGACTGACAAAAATCTTTAGCTGGAGCTGCCCGTGTTCTTCTAAAATAGCCGCCGGAGCCATCGCAGTCATCCCAGTCATGTACATCTGAGTAGAAGAAGTGCTTTATAAGTCACGGGCCTTGTGTTTCTGAGTCTGACTGACGTGCCCTTTAGCTGCGCGCTTCCCGACCAACTGCTTCATACCTGCAGGCGCACACGACGGCTCGGTGTGTTCTCGCAGGGCTTTTTGCGTGCACGTTCGAGCATTTCTCGTGGCCTCGGCTGCAGCTGAGTGCGGCTGCAGAGGTCAGCGGCGTAGGCTTTTTTTTTTTCCCCCTGCAGGTTCTGGTGACACGCCTGCTCTCTGTGCGTCTGTGTCAGCAGTAACCGTGACACGGTGAGTAGACGAGGTAATGCAGAGAGAGTTGTTTTGTGTTTCCGTCCACCTGGTGGTTCTGACAGTGATGGATGGAGCTGAGCACGGAGCGAGAGCTGCCGTCATCTCCCTGCACATGCGCACTCGCTCACCCCGACCTATTTATAACTGTTGTATGTGTGTAAGTGTTTTAACAGGCTTCTGTTTTTTTTTTTTTTTGGTCTTGGTGTACCTCGAAGATGTGCCTAAAAAGCGGTGGTCAGCGTGCCTGCAGGGTCAGCGTGCGACCTCGCTGTTTGTCAGAGGGATCAAAGGTCGAAGAAGGGGAAAAAAAGGCAGACGATCTGTTCTGCCTCCCTCGCTTGTTTGTGTTTTCGCTCCACGCCGGCCTGACTTCTGCACATTGCCCCGTTGCCCGGGCCGCGTTGAGCAACCCGGCGGTGCGAGTCGTGAGCAGGAGGGAACGGCCGACGCCTCCGATTGGCTCGTCAGCGAACGCGGTCTGCCTCGTCTGCCTCGCTCATTAAAACCTTCCAGAGGCTGATGTGAGCGTGGAAGAAAACGAAGCTGTCGGGACGTTTTAACGCCGCGCACGTCTTAACGTTGTTGATTTTCAAAGCCTGTGCTGTTCTGCATAACACAGCAGCCAGACGATTAGAACTGGTTCAGCTGAAATTGGATCTTAAATGACTTTATTGCCGTCATTTAGAGCTGCAGGCCGTTTGATTCTCTCAACATCTAGTTTACATTTAGTTTAGTCATTATGCCGTGTGGTCTCTCTGTAATTGGATCTGTTTGGTTTTAACTTTACTTGATGCTAAGATGTGACAGCTGGCATCCTTCACTTCCTGTGACAGCGCCGTGTTTTCTAAGAGTCGTAGAAGCAATTTAGATGCTGATTGGATGATGGAGCCCATTAGTGAATGCTAATTGTCTTTTAACTTTATTTGCAGATCTCCATCAATGTTTTGTTTTTCCCCTGAAACTCTCAGCTGTCATTGATCTGTGATTGACAGGTTTTGTGTTTTGTGAATGCTAAAGGTTTTGTAACAAATAAAGGACGTGCATCTTGAAGAAAACCACTCTTCAGTATAGATCAGGGGTCTCCAACCTTTTTTTCCTTGAGCTATTTTTTGCAAAATGCAATTTGTCCAAGAGCTGCTTTTTGCAACATTAAATTTTAAACTCAAACCATTGGAATAAGCTTGTGCTGCACATAAAACATTGGGCCTCATGCAAGAACCGTTCGTACGCACAGATTTGTTCTTAAGTTGTGCGTACGAGTGATTTAGGAGAATTTGTGACATTCACCAATGTTTTCGTTTCTAAGTTTTTTTTTCAGATACGAACAAAATTCACGAGTGGTCCAGACCTGTCGTAYATTTTACGAACAGCCAGTCTGCTGTTATCCAGACGGGTTTTCTTCATTAATAACTTTATATTTCRTTAGTTTGAAGATATTTTGAGTTGAAAATAAATTATGTTGACAATAGGCTATTCTGCTTGAATTAGAGTTATAATTTTAAATGTAATATTTTAGACTAACAATATAAATTGTCCGTCCGGCCGGCTTATCCGCTATTGGGTGCGGGGGCAGCAACAGAGACCCCGCTCTCCCCAGCGACACCTTCCAGCTCGTCCTGGGGGACTCTGAGACGTTCCCAGACCAGAGGGGATACATAATCCCTCCAGCAAGCCCTGGTTTTCTTTAAAGTGTCAGACATATTTTGAAAACATTTTAAAATGCTTTTTTCAGAACCACAACTGAGACCACCTGAGACCGCGCTGGGGGGTGTACGGTGCGCAGCGCTGTGTCTTCTGAATAAATGAAAATGGTTTAACACAGTTGTTTATACTTTTAGCAGCTCTTTTTATTCCACAGCTGACCTGCTAAAAATGACAGATTTTCTTTTCTGGATCTCTGACAGACGGACTTCAATCTCTGAACTCGTAAAGTTTTTCTTTTTAGTTTTCGCTGTCATTTTTCATGAATGGACACTTCCTGATATCTGAGGCAGGAAACACAGCCTTATATGGTGTTTTTGGGGTGGTAATTATGCTAATCTCCTCTCGCGTGCACGAGCAGCTGGATACGAACAGGTGGAATTTATGCAGCTCATTTACGCACGTTTCCTGAAGATAGAAGAGTTTGTTGAATCTGACGTGACATGTTCGTACGAACCCTTTGTACGAACAAAAGTAAGAGAAATTTAGGAGAAGAATACGAACATGTTCTTGCATGAGGCCCATTGTCTTCAATTCACATGAAACCACTGTAGGAAAATTTAGTGTTCGTTAACAGAAATCGAGACGAAACCACATAAATGTTGAATAGATTTAAATGTGAAGAGAATGGAACCATACAACACCGGCAAATGTACATGTTCTCCAGTGCCTGGTACGTCCACTACTGGCCTACGGCTGAATCGCAGACACTCTGACAAAAAAAAACCTGTACTTATGTTTTTATAAACCATTTTTTATGTGTTGTGATGGTGTTTCAGGCATGTATTTTAATCAAGACATATAGTTAAACGATGATGAAAGTCAATACTTTTAAAGGAAAACTAAGAAAATGGTGTAGTGCTTTTAAAATCAGTATCTAACCTGACTAATGAATTTCTTCGCCACCTCAAAGAACACTGAAAGAATGAAACTGAAAAGAAACTGTYTGATTGACAACCAAGGGGGAGGGGCATCTATAGACTGATTAGAATTAAATAAAAGTTTGTTTGGCCAGTGAAAAATTAAATTTAGCTTCTCCTAACTTTTCATAAGCACTGAAGAGCTACTTTTAAATGAGCTCAGCAGCTACTGGTTGGAGACTCCTGGTATAGATGTTGCACTCAGTGTTACTGCAAAACAACTTAGTGATATAATACGCAGCTTTAATGACTGGTATCATGTACAGGACTGTTACTGTTGGTTAGTTTTGTGAAGAGAAACAGTTCCTCATCCACCAGGCTTTGGTAAAAATAACGCTTCAAAAAATGGTTTAAAGGGCCTGTGACATCAAATTTTTTGTAATAAACATGAATGCATTTTTGGAAAGATAACATTAATAACACGTTGCAAAACTAATTTCACGTCGCTCAAATGAACGGTTGTTGAGATATTGGCATGTGAGGAAACAGGAAGTGACGTCAAAGGGGAGTGTCTGCATGTAAACAGAGCGTTGTTACAAAATCTAACAACACAGACTGTAGAGAAAAATCTGATGTTTCTTTAGAGTAATTTTTAGTCGTTATCAAAGAGAGACGAAGAAGAATTAAAGTTTAAATAATTTAGTTTTAATAAACAGAGACCAGCAAGTTTATTTTATTAATGAGTTCCCCTTTGATGTCACTTCCTGTTTTGCTTTGGCTGAGCCAAATTTAAAAGAAAATACGCCAGTTATGAGACAAAATGGGTAAAATCGTGTACTATGCCAATTTTCTTAAGTGTAAAGATGCTTTCTTTGACTTTTTGTATTGATGTACAGTATGTCACAGGCACTTTAAGAAAGGAAGGCTGTAATGCACATGAAATTTATTTTTTATATTTAACTGCTCATCTGACTGAAACATTTCAGTACTTTCTTCTTTTAGTTACGGATACTAAAGTACTTAAAGGAAAATATAAGAGCTGTACCAATCAGATAATTTATTATAATCTGTCTGATCTCTTCATGATAAGAACTGTATTTTATTTGAATTGGCAGCAGCTGAAATAACATGAAATATATAAAAATCTAAATGTTTTTCTAAAAGAAGGCCAACAATGGCAATAACCCCAGAGAARAAGAGTCACTGCAAATCTTGAAAAATCACTTTATTCAATGAAAAAACAAAAATAAATTCCATTAATGCAGGTTTGAGGTACCTTTATTCAGATTAATATCTGTAAATCTTTTAAGCTAACTTGTGCAAACCAGTTTATATTTTTATACCACAAAAAAAGCAGGAACACAAATGATTATTCTTTCTAAATTGTGGTTCTCTGAACACTGAATTGCAAATTTGCTAAATAATCCTGCATGAATAAAGCTCCTGTCAATCTGTTTGTTTTAGTTGATCCGCTCTCTGTGAACAGAGCGTCGTTTAACAAAAGAAAGACACCTTTTTGCAGCTCGTCACATTTAATATTTGGAAAATAATCTTTCAAGACTGACCTTCAGAACCCACGTAGTGAGGCTGTGGTGTGGAATACTAACTGGCTCTGCGGTCTATAAATAAACGACACAAAGAGAAAAGAGCTGTAAGCTAAATTCAATAAGATGGTGTAGCTCTGTTTCTATAGTCTGTTCCAGTTGCAGGTACATCAGGCCCCTCAGAGAGCAGAGGCAGGTTTCACTGCTGCACGCTATAAATATATCTGCACTGTTTCCACGCTAGGCTCTCACATGTTCTGCTGCATTCTCCCTGTGTCCTTCAGACAAGAGGCTCTGCGCCCTTCCTGACTGCTGCATATCAGCAGATATGGACACAAGAGGAGGGAGGAGTGGCGGAATGAAAGGAGGTGATGGGGTGACCTGGGGGGGGAGTCACAGAGGAGAACCGAGAGGAGGGGGGGCAGTGGAAACTAGAGCAAAGTGGAMGGGGGCAACGCTTAGAAGAAGAGGCAGAGGTGAAGGATTTAGGAGGAGATAAAGTAGGTGAAGACAGAAGTTGTGTTWCCATTAACATTTCAAAGTATCACATTAGAAAAACTGGATGGAAACGGCAAAATTAGCATAAACTTAAGTTTCGCAAAAAAAGTTTTACGCTCGCTTGATGTGGATTTTGGAATTTCAGAAAGAGAGTTGGTGGCACGGTGGCTCAGTTGGTAGAGCTGATGCCTCTCAGCAAGAAGGTCGTCATTTCAAATCCCGGCCCGGGGATCTTTCTGGATAGAGTTTGCTTGTTCTCTCCATGCATGCATGGGTTTTCTCCGGGCACTTCCTCCCACAGACCAAAACCATGACTGTTAGGTTAATTGATAACTGTAAATTAGCTGCGTTTCCACTGACCATGAAAATTCGCAAATTAGAATTTCAAAAAAAATTTGCTCAATGGAAACACGTCAGTATCGAAAAAAAATTACGTTTTTCCACAAAATGTTTTTGCTCTAGGATGAGGTGGTTTTTCGCCCGTATCGAAATTGGTGTTTTTTGCAAAACTGCAATGGAAACACTTTTTTTTCGCATCACGGGAGTCACGTGCTCAACAACCAGCTGTTTCTACTGGTGAAAAAGACGATGAT
>NW_013952416.1:4573532-4575193 GCF_001266775.1 Austrofundulus limnaeus | reverse complement strand
GCCATGTTTGAAATGATTTATCGAGAGAACAAACGTATTCACACGTGACTTTAATAACATTTCTTACTTAATGGAAACACTGCAGTTGTGAAACTGTTTTTCGACATTAACAGAATATCAACAAAGTTTTGCGCACATTTGCAGTGGAAACGCAGCTAGTGTCCCTAGGTGTGAGTGAGAGAGTGAATGGTTGTTTGTCTCGTTTGTCTCTATCTGTCTCTGTGATAGACTTTCAACCTGTCCAGGGTGTACCCCACCCCTCGCACTGTGACTGCTGGGTATGGGCGCCAGAAGCCGTGTTTCCATCCAATTCTAATTAGAATTTTGAGCAAATTTTTACAATTTCGCAAAAAGGATAAAACAAATAAATGCGAATCAGACATGTTTCCATCAACTGGCTTGAAATGAATCAGTTACATCAGACACATGCGTGTAGTAAACAGGAAGTAAAAGTCGCATCTAAGGACAATGGAGAGAAGTTATCAGGAACATTGTTGCTACTATCGGGAAAGTTGTAATTATTTTGTCATATGAACTAGATTTTACTGTCTGCAGATGTAGAGAAAGAAATGCAGTTCTCTTAACGTTACAGGAATAACTGAGAATACACCAACCCACACATGACCCGCACAATAATTTGATCCAGTCAAAAATAGCCCCCCCAATAAAATGACATCATTTGCTCAAATGCAATAAAAATTAACTAGTTTAGTAGACAGATGCAACTCTCTTGTTGTCTTTAGGTAGCTTTGATCTGATTTTAAAATGTATGATGTCATGTACATTTTAAGCATAATTGCTAAAAATGGCATGCAGGGTTTTAGAGCATAACCCCCCCAATGGTAGACCAAAAGTTACGCCCTTGGTTTCTTTGTTTGACATTCTCGTTCTTTGAATCGTTGCGAGTGTATCGGCCTGTGAGGGTCCACCAGCTGTGTGACATCCAGAATTTTCTCACGCGGAATCCAAAACTCCCGCTCAGATGTTGGCACTAAAGACGCAACAAAGACGGCCGAGCTCGACAGTGACCGTGAGACAAAGCAAAACAAGAAGGAGGCTCAAACCGCGGGAATAATTTACCTGCAAGTTCACTCTTATCCACATTCTGCACGTGAAAGTCCTGTCAGGAAATTAAACACTTTCTGCCAAATCCAGCGACAAACGAGTGCATTAATGGCTCCTGGCTGCARCGTGCTGTGGCCTAAATGTAGTTTGATCAGCTTCCTGAAGGACGGGCGAAGGGCGGTGACACAACGGGTGTGACCTGCAGATGYGTCTGCTGAAAGGATGAGAAAGAAACCGATAAAGATGTGATGTAGAGAAGGAGAGGAACGATTGAAGGTGGCAGAAGAGAGGAACACAGATGGTTAACTGATGCAGTGGCTGAGAAAGGAGAGGAAAAGAGCTTTGAAAGGAAAGGAAGAGCATTAGGTTAGAGAGAAAGATGGAGAGAAGGCTCTGGATTCATCACTTTAATGCGTTTTTTTTTTCTGGGTGCAGTGTTTGGGAAGGCCTGCCTCGCTGCATCTGAATGCAAAGAGAGCTGTTTTTTGTCGAGCAGTTGGCCTCCCCTCACACTTTCATTCACACGTTGGGTCTCTCTCTCTCTCTCTCTCTCTCTCTCTCTCTCTCTCTCTCTCTCTCTCTCTCTCTCTCTCTCT
>NW_013952416.1:4566118-4571183 GCF_001266775.1 Austrofundulus limnaeus | reverse complement strand
ACATGAGACTGTCTACGGTCACAGATAACTGACATGAGACTGTCCACGATCAAAGATAACTGACATGAGACTGTCCACAGTCAAAGATAACCGACATGAGACTGTCTACGTTCAAAGATAACTGACATGAGACTGTCTACGGTCACAGATAACTGACATGAGACTGTCCACGATCAAAGATAACTGACATGAGACTGTCCACAGTCAAAGATAACTGACATGAGACTGTCCATGGTCAAAGATAACTGACATGAGACTGTCTACGGTCAAAGATAACTGACATGAGACTGTCTACGGTCAAAGATAACTGACATGAGACTGTCTACGGTCAAAGATAATTGACATGAGACTGTCCACGATCAAAGATAACTGAAATGAGACTGTCCACGATCAAAGATAACTGACATGAGACTGTCCACAATCAAACACAAAGACTTCACTAGAATAGTTCACACTTTTATTTCAGCTTAGGTTTGTACAAAATCGTATCATTTGCAATTGACAGTCTGAAACCTTGACGATTACTATGATTAATGCCACCAGGTAGACTTACTKATGTTCCTCTCTGCTTAAAATACAAGAAACATTTAAAATAAAGTTCTGTAATTTATTTATCATAACTCCGGTTTTATGTGGTCAATTTAAAAACTGATGTATAGCCTGATGTTTGAACTTTTGACACAGTTTGGAACAGATTTTTACTGGGAGCAAATCTTTCCCACTAGAGTGATTTAACTGGTCATGTGACGAGGACATGCAGACGTCCAGGGATTCCAGGGGATTAAACGTTGTATTAATCGTTATCGGCTAAATAATACAATTAATTGTAGTTTGTTTTATTCCAACTTCAGCTTAGACATCTTTAGTGTTGGACAAACCTTTAAGTTGTCTAAAATGTTAGTGTGACACGTTCACACTATAGGTTCTCCAACATGACCTCACAGGTGGAGCTGTTTAGACGTTGTGAAACATTGTTTCTTCCTCGAGTAACAAACTCTGCCAGAACCTTCTCAAAAACCATCCATCATAAGTGCCGGGGTTGTGAGGCTTTGCTCGTCCGACTCAGGTTAATGAAACATTGATCACAGTCCAAAGCTGGTATTTTTAAAGCTGTGATCTCCGACCAGGTTGGATCTGACCTGGAAAACAAAAGAAACAAAACTGATTTTGACGAAAGTGTCAAAGGACAAACGGCAGACATGTTGGAAACAAAACATTAAACCAGTTACTGTAGAGGATTTCTTTTAAACATGATGGTGCCGTTAAGAGATTTGTTTTGTTTTTGATTTTAATTATAGTTGGGAGGAAAACAAAGCATAGAAAGGTGTGAAAGAACAACACCAATTTTCTTTGCTTGTTTACTGGATTGCAAATTGTTTTTTTATCCTAATGATGAAGACAAATTAGAAGTGAAATTGATGTTTCTGCTGTAGCTCTGTGAAGTGCCATAATTAAGAGTGTGCACAGAATGAGTGTGTGTGGATGAAGGGAATTAAAGGTTTGTTCTGGCTAGAAGCCAGCGCTGAGGATTTTGTTTGTCGGAGTAATGACTGTTGACTGATTGAATTACTGGACAAATCGACAGAGTTGAACGGTTTGAAGCTGAAGTTTTTTGTTAGCTAACTTTAAACTCATCTTTGACAACCAACAACAAGCACGTTTACGGTAAATATTGAGTGAGACAGAGTTTAAAGTGATTTGAGAAGCTTTAATTACCACTTCCTCCTCCATCCCTGAGTCGGATCATTTAGGGACTGTAGTGGTAAAGGCCGGCTGAGACGGATCTGGCTTCTGCAAAATTACGTAAACGCAACCTATTTGGAAAGCAGGGGATAACCTGAGCACTGAGTTTAAGAGCTGCACCTTTAAACCTTCTGCACTCAAACATCCTAAAAAGACTTTTTTCCATGCCTCGTCTGTCTCGTCTTAAAGCTACAAATCTCCCATCTCACCCAAACAAGGACTTAGTTACCCCCCACCCCCCATTCTACACACCTCTCCCCTGACTGAAGGGTACAGTCAGGGTTAATCCCAGAAGAGACTTAACAAAAATACAGAAACACCTTTTTTATAAGAAATATTTAAAGCTTTCATGTTTATTTTTGTTTAAAAAAAATCAATTTTAAAATGAAATTTTAAACGCTGCAACAATTTTACAGGTTTTGTCATCTTCTAATTGGTTTACTTGAGTTATTGATGCTCCACTGATCTTAATGAACAACATAACTGCTGGTCATTAATAAGATAAGTAGTTCTGTGAATGTAGCTCTAGCTGACCTSGTTGACCTGGTTGTAAGTAAATCCTTTGGAAACTCTGGTGCTGAAATCTGACTGAAGCTTATCTACGTGTAGGTTTAGTAGTGCCCTTGAGTTAATAAGCCTCTTTTAGGCTAAAAAAATACACCTGCAAGCTAAATGGTGTTGGCTCCACACAATAAATGCATGGTATTCATGTCGACACCTTTAGACTTTTATCTGCATCTWAAGCCTCAAAAATCCAGAAATTTCACAAAAGTTCGTCAGAACATGTGGCGGAGATAACAGCAACGGCTACACAATGTGTCGTGAATATATCGTCACTGCGTTATCAGTCTGTGCAATATTCATATTGCAAAGGACTGTTTGGAGTGCAGTAATTAGCTGCGTTTCCAATGGAAATGTGCGCAAAACTTTGTTGATATTCTGTTAATGTCGAAAAAACGCAGTTTCGCAACTGCAGTGTTTCCATTAAGTAAGAAATACTATTAAAATCACGCGTGAATATGTTTGTTCTTGTGATAATTCATTGCAAACATGGCGGCGATAGATGTAAACACACAGCATGTTGCTACCACGACACTAGCGCTCATCATCAGAGGAGACGTCGGCGTCTTTTATCGAGGCTTTCCAGAGACAAGTCCCTACTTGGGAGCATCTACGTATGCTGTGTTTTTGGGAAATTGTAGTCGTTGAGTTTACTATTTTATACTACTTCTGTGATATTACTACTATTTCTACTTCCTGTTATCTTCGTCTTTTTCGTCAGTAGAAACAGTCGGTTGTTGATCACGTGACTCCCGTGATGCGAAAAAAGTGTTTCCATTGCAGTTTTGCAAAAAACACCAATTTCGATACGGGCGAAACACCACCCCATCCTAGCGCAAAAACATTTTGTCGAAAAACGTAATTTTTTTCGATATTGACGTGTTTCCATTGAGCAAATTTATTTTCGAAATTCTAATTTGCACATTTTCATGGTGAATGGAAACATAGCTACTGTTGACTAATGTATTTGAAGAGTTTTGAAATTGTATTTTTTATGCTAATGCAATATGTAGCCTGTAGGACAGGCTGCGTCTCAGTTCATGGGTTGCAGTCGACGTTGGCCGCATTCGTCGCTTACATCACTGCTGTGTTTTGTAGGCTGTCCCAATTCATGGCCGCCTAAAAACCCTGGAAATGTAGGCTGCATCTGAGTGTCCTACACGGCCGGCGGCATCCCAGAATTCATTGCGCCGTCAGAAAATTAAACAGAAAAACAATGACGGTTGGCTTTTTTAAAATTTTACTGCAGAGTTTATTATATAGGGCGGCTGTGGCGGAGTGCATTTTTATAGTAAAACTTTGGTGTTGCCAATTTACAAATATTATCGCCATTGTTATTTAATTTAATATATTTATTTTTACGTCCCNCATAGCATGTTGCTACCACGACACTAGCGCTCATCATCAGAGGAGACGTCGGCGTCTTTTATCGAGGCTTTCCAGAGACAAGTCCCTACTTGGGAGCGGCTACGTATGCTGTGTTTTTGGGAAATTGTAGTCGGTGAGTTTACTATTTTATACTACTTCTGTGATATTATTACTATTTCTACTTCCTGTTATCTTCTTCGTCTTTTTCATCAGTAGAAACAGCCGGTTGTTGATCACGTGACTCCCCTGATGCGAAAAAAGTGTTTCCATTGCAGTTTTACAAAAAACACCAATTTCGATACGGCCAAAACACCTCTCCATCCTAGCGCAAAAACATTTTGTCGAAAAACGTAATTTTTTTCAAAATTGACGTGTTTCCATTGAGCAAATTTATTTTCGAAATCCTAATTTGTGCATTTTCATGGTCAATGGAAATGCAGCAACTGTTGACTAATGTATTTGAAGAGTTTCGAAGTTGTATTTTTTATGCTAGTGCAATATGTAGCCAGTAGGACAGGCTGTGTCTCAGTTCATGGGTTGCAATCGACGTTGGCCGCATTCGTCGCTTACATCACTGCTCTGTTTTGTAGGCTGTCCCAATTCGTGGCCGCCTAAAAACCCTGGAAATGTAGGCTGCATCTGAGTGTCCTACATGGCCGGCGGCATCCCAGAATTCATTGCGCCACCAGAAAATTAAACAGAAAAACAATGACGGTGGGCTTCTTTAAATTTTTACTGCAGAGTTTATTATATAGGGCGGCTGCGGCGGAGTGCATTTTTATAGTAAAACTTTGGTGTTGCCAATTTACAAATATTATCGCCATTGTTATTTAATTTAATATATTTATTTTTACGTCCCACAGACTCTAATATGTAAAATATATTTGAAGCTAAGTTTTTTTTAAAAAAATCTGTGAGATTTCAACTTTTTTCCTTATACCTGCAAAATGGTGGTAAGTTCGTGTAATTTACAGACAATCCAAAGAATTTGACATGTCTATATTTGGCTTCTATCAGCCAATCACTGCGCTCAGTGAGATTAGCGTTGCAAAGAAATGCAGCTTAAAACGTTGCTGCAGTTGCCTTGAGGGCAGATGGTTCTTCAGTCTGTGTCCACGTTAGGAAGAAACTGATGAGATGAGTCAGTTACCACACTCACACACTTTCCCTGTTTGTGTGTGTGTGTGTGTGTGTGTGTGTGTCCTGTAAATGCCTGAGCTGTTTATTAGTTTGATGTCTCTTTTAGTTTTAAGCATGCACCTATCTGCTTGTTTGTATGTATGAGTTATTTCTCTCCGTCTTCTCTGTTCTGCTTCCTCTGAGACAGCAGGGAACATCGCTGACTCACACTGTCCACTGCCACACACACACACACACACACACACACACACAC
>NW_013952416.1:4563903-4565355 GCF_001266775.1 Austrofundulus limnaeus | reverse complement strand
TGTGTGTGTGTGTGTGTGTGTGTGTGTGTGTGTGTGTGTGTGTGTGTGTTGGACCTCTGAGGAGTGCAGTGACTGTTTTTGTTACGTTCTTCATGCAAAAATCCTTCGTTGGATTGATGCTCATTTATGCTGCTCCTAATGTTTGCAAGTACTGGTCTTTGATTTTGCTACATGTTCTGAAGAAAGATCCTCCAACTCTCCATCTACTGACCTATAAATTACCAACAGTAAAGACTTGTGACCCTGACTATTAGATAAAGCTTATTAAAACCTTTAAGCCAATTAAACGAGGGCATTATGACGACTAAGACAGYCTTTTTATTTCTTCACGACTGTTTTATCTCTCAGGTATGACAGCTTTGGGAACTGATAACCTAAAGAACTTTCTCCAACTCTTCATGGAAACCTTTCTCTCGGGTAAAACAAGCATTTATTCGTGTTTCTGCACCTGATGCGTCGTTGTCGTTGCAGCAGCTCATCGTCATAATCTTAAAAATGTTCACCAGGCACAGAAAGTTTCCCAGGAATCTCTCCACACTGGGGATCCTGCCAGATCTCCCGCTCTAAAATAWATCTGGCTGCCATTTCCCCCTCTGATGTGTGTGAAGAGGATGCACGCGGTAAATATGAGTTGGTGTCAGAGCRGGGGGGTTGCACATGGACATGTACTTGCTTTGATCCGTCTTTAGCTGCTCAGCCAAAGGCCGGCTTAGATCACTGTTATTCTCAAGTTGGACAGTGTGTGCAGGGGGGGCGTCACTGTTGAACGTGAGGGGGCCGGTCTGGTTCAAATCAGGTTCACTTCAGACCAGGCGACAGGGCTGTTGTTTTATTAAACATTAAGTTTTTTTAAATAAAAAATACAAGTTTTCCTTCTAAAAGCAATAAAACACATTATTTCCTGTTTTGGGATTCATTTTTCTCTGAAAGAAGCTCCAGACTCYGAGCTTTCATGCCCTGTGTACACTAATGTTCTTCAGCAGACATTTATAAATATGCAGGATTATCATAACAGTATAAAACCAGATGGAGGCTGCATCATGTCTTTAGATGTCGGCTGTAGCTGCAGATCCAGGCTACGTGGCTGAACAAGTGCGACATCTGTGATCAGTTTTATCGTAACACCAGTAGAGATATCCTGATCCGATTTTTTTTATTAGTCKTTCYGGTACGATTCGATAGTTTTTTTTCCATTTCTTTCCAAGTCCCGAGGTTGGTAGTATTTCAGCGAGCCTCCTGTTCCCAACATGAGAAACATCTAATTTGCAGATTTTGCCGGATGCAGTTTCAGCATCATTGTTTTAAAAAGTGTTCCTACACTGTGGACATGGTTGCATACTCGTGTGCATTTTGACTTCTTAACGGCAGTTGTAAAGCATGATGATGCTGAAAACTAATCGGCCCGATTGCGTGACTGAATCCGATTCTACACGATTTTATTCAGTTTTTTAT
>NW_013952416.1:4558863-4562258 GCF_001266775.1 Austrofundulus limnaeus | reverse complement strand
GTGTTATATACAGCAACATACATGTCCTGCGGGTTATTTTAAAGATGAAACAGAAGAATGATACCTTAGATGAGCAATGGCCTATTTAACTCGTGACCCACTGATTCTCCAGTGTCAGAACTGCTTCCAACAGTTGTGAACCTTTTCACCTTTCCGTGATCGTCACAAGAAAACAGCAATGATGCTAGTTGGGATGTTGTTTGGAAGTCTGTCTGTGTCTCTCGTGGATCCCCGAGGAGACGAAAGGAAGACTGAAGATGACTATAGAAGCAAAAAACAACTTCCTTATTTAGACTAAGTGGATGAAAGGTTAACGGAGGGGAGATCCTGGGAGAGACGGATTAGGAAAGGAACCGAATGTTGAGCTTTTTTACGGCACACTTTAGATCTGGTTGTGTGGAGAGTTCTTACGCCTATCGCCCTGTCCAACATGTCCATCAGCAGCTGAAATACAGTGCTGGAGGCTAAAAACAACCGAGTGGTCATGTGATGTTTAGGTGTTGTGTTTCAGTGCCTAAGGTCAAGTGTAAGAAAATTATTCAACATGAGCCACAGATGAYGAGAAAATCTGTCCTTTCTCTCTTTGTCTTTTATGGAAGTTTAATAAATTCTGTGTCCAGAAGCTTCCCTCTTTTTGTCTTCTAGTAGTGCTCAAAATCCAGACGTTCCTACTAACAATCATACATTTAAAGATGGTGGTGACTTTTAAAACATGAAACATTTCTGTGTATAAAAATGCCTTAATGTACTGTATTTGAAATAATCAATTGTAAATCGGCATCAGTTGCAATCTGTATCTTTTTACTGGCTCACTAGCTTAGTTGGAAAACTTACCGTATTTATTAGAGTATAATACGTAAAATTGAATCCATAAAATCATGCACAAAGTTGGGGCGGGGTAGTACTGTACTCGGGTATTTTTGCTGACGTATTTTAACTGAAATATCGGCCTCATTCGCAAAATGCCCGAGTCCCGAAATGAAACCTCGTCGTAAAAAATGGTTGAAGCGATCTTACCTCTGACACTCCGAGCGAGATAGTAACAGATTCAAGCAACAACRTGATGTAAAAAAAAGAGAAAAAAAAGGAAGTCCTGCATAAAGAACTGATAATATTAATGTGCGACCGGGCCGCTCCTGGAACAACAACAAAAATATGATCGGCTGTAATGGCTGCCGTCTACCGGTGTTCTGTAAAAGTTCGTCTACCTGAAAAAGGTTTCCCCACCAGAGGGGGCGTTCATTATGCACACAGGATAAGATTGTTGTTGAGTGAGATTCTGATGCCTTTATTACAGAGGAGGAAAACCAGAAACTTTTAATGATACTGATGATGRTGAGCCTGATTTTGAAGGCTTTTGATTCAGCTTCATCCACACTTGTTAGAGCCACACAGCTCTATCTGTTTGTTATATCACACCAGTTAACAAATGAACATTTGATAGTTTTTGTTGTAGTTGTATATTTGTTGTTGTGTACCTTTTAGAACATATGTTGTTAAAATAAAATTAAAAACTGATCCAACTGTCAAATGATAATTTTACTGATATATATATAACTGCAAAGGCTGACAAATCCTGAAGTCCAAATGAAATTAGAGGTAGTATGAGAATTACATTTTTTATGCTTTTTAAGATAAAAATGGGGGGGTCGTATTATACATGAGATCATACTATACACGAATAAATACGGTAATTAATTTAATTAAAGTTGCTCATTGCAAACAATGACATCAGACATAATATAGTTTTACCTAAATGAAATGGTGCATTAAAAATTTACAGTGTATATAGATGCACGTCTCAAATTTGGGCAGATGTTAAGAATTTTTTCTTCTTTCTGCTACCTTTCATTTTATTTTTGATTTGAATAATTTGTTGAATGTATAGTATTTGTTTTGTTTCTAAATGAAAAATGAATAAATTAAAAAATGTTTATAATCAGGTTCCATCGTTTCGTTGTTCTCAAATTAGTAGTAGAACCACAGCATGGATCAGGAACAAGGGAGCACTAAGTTTTATTCCTTATAGAGTTTAACTCATTTCTTACAAAGTGTTGGAAAACGCTCGAGGCAACTCCTGTCGACCATTTAAAAAACTGAACAAAAAGACCAAGTTTTTACACATTAATGAAGGATGTTTTCTTGTCTATTGAGCCAATAGATTGTCTTTATTTTGATCCAAAATAGAAACCAGTATTTACGGATCTAGAAAAAACAATTCGTCACACCTACCTGCATGCTAAGCTATTAAAAGTTGTTGTTGTGTTGTGGTGCAGCATAAAGCTGCAGAAAATACATCAACATGGAAAAGCAATAAGGCAGCCGTGGACGTCACTTAAGTCTATTACTTTCCCTCCGTCCACCTCTTCCTCTCTCTGACTCAGTGTTTTCCTCGCCTGTCAGTTGATCTCTTTGCACAATTAGGGAGTCGTGACTGGATGGATGCAGGCGGGATGGAGAGGGAGGGGCCTGGGAGTGGGAGACAGGCGTGCCACGACGCTCGGTCCTACCTCAGCTCTGCAGGGCAGGACGGCAGAGGACAGGCCGAAGAAAGAGGTGCTGGCACGGCCGTGGGGTGAACAGCTAAAAGACGGGAGGAGAGATAGAAGACGGGAAAGAAGAGAGAGATTTTTTTAGTGTGGAATGAAGGGATTGACGGGACGGGGGAGGGGCTACGGAGGAAAACAGTGACAGGGAGGGTCAGGATAAGTTTGCAGATGCATCAAACTCTGCGTTAGAATGAGGAAGAATGGGGTACACACAAACACACACACATACTGTGTTTCTCTATCCGTGCAGGGACGTTCCATTGACATCCGTTTAATTTTTTTATGTTTATTTGATATCCTAACCCTGACTATTTACCCTAAAATTGCCCACCCAAAATCAGCCTTAAAAGTCGTGGGGACTGGGCTTTGGTCCCCACAAAGAGCATCTGGTCCYCACAAGGCTGCATTTTCCTGAAAAACCATCCTCACCAAGTTGCAAAAACATGGGGACAAACATACACATCCTTGTATTTGCACCAAACTGAGGACTTTGTATTGACTTCCATTCATTTTTATAACTGTATTTATTAGGGGTGGGAATCTTTTACTGTCTCGCGATTCGATTCAAAATYGATTTTTTTTCATTCAAAACTCAATGTGAACCCTTTTGTCATGTTTCTAAAGTGCTTCATCTTCATTTTGCAAATTTTGCACACAGTGTAGCTCATGTTAAACTCAGACTCATTCAGTAAAAAAACAAAATGAGCCCAAATCTTTGCATTCAGTGAAGATGGGGTCAGTTGAATCTTTTTCATCCAGTTTTGTGGTTCCCTCTTTGTTTTGATGCTTCTGCGCATTCATACCTTCCAGAACCAGCTCCGTGACGATGTCAGGACATCCCAAGTG
>NW_013952416.1:4555899-4558553 GCF_001266775.1 Austrofundulus limnaeus | reverse complement strand
ACACACACACACACACACACACACACACACACACACACACACACACACACAGAGTTGTGATGAAGCTGCTAGATGAGCCGTTGGATCAAGTGACTGAGGTCTGGTCCATTACCTTTTTACCTGCTTCTCTTCTTCCCTCCTCCTCTGTGTCCTTTCCTTCTTTCCTTTCATCCCCTCCTTTCCTCCCTTTCCTCTGACCTCCTTCTTCCTCTCTTTCCTTCATCCTACCTCTCTTCCTTCGTCGAGCTCACCAGTAATGAAACTCATCATCGCCGTTCACGCTAATAGTGCCGCAGCGATACAAAAAGACCATAAATCAGCCCGTGCATGTTCCTGAACACACGTGTGTGTACGCGTGTGTGACCAGGTCATTTAGTTTCATGGCTCTGATATAAAGGCTTAATCTGCCTAGATACAGCACCTGAACCACACACACACACACACACGCGCACACACACACACACACACACACTGCGGAGACTGCAACTCAAGGACGCTCAAGGAACCTCATAAACCCAAAATTTGCCTGGACCTCACGACGAGGTGGCATGGCCTACAACTGCAGTGTGTGTGTGTGTGTGGGGGGGGGTGTTCGGCTTTGGTGACATTTGGGGACAACTGGTGCATTTGGGGACAAAAGTGGAGTCCCCATTTGGTTTAAATGTCATTGGTAGGTTGAGGGTTGGGTTAAGGACCAAGGTGTGAATTGAGTTGAGGTTAGCCTTAGGGTTTGTGGTCAGGGTTAGACTGTAGAAATTAATGATTGGGGGTGGGGTATGACCCAAATTTTTTATCACAGTATTTTCAACATTTACACCAGTTTCACGGTATACCATGGTATTTTTCTTTTCATCACAGCTCAGCTGATAATAAAATGTGCAAATACTGCTTATTATCTTTTCTCTTTTACTGTACCTCTGTCTGCATCTCTGTTTCCCTCCTCTGTGTCTGTTCTTCTCTGACTGGTGGTTGCAGACAGTAGTCACGCATTTTGGTCCAGTCGTGAAGGAGGAGGGTTAAGAAAAGATTATTATCGGGTCTATTGTTTTATGTTATTTAATAAAGATTAACAGCACGACTCACCTTGCACACCAGTCAATTCTACTACAAAACTTCTTCCCCCCGGCTTTTCACAATAGAAGCACGCTAAAGTCTCCATGCATCTCCACGTCTCCATAATAACATTTCGTGTTAAATCTACTACATTCAGCGACGGCGAAAACGGGATGTTTTTTTAACGTCAGTCAATATAAGCAGCGGAATCGCCACCCGCCGCTGCAACTAACTGCTCAACAATAACATTAGCATGCTAACATGTACAGCAGTGCTGCGAGGAAAAGTGTCCCCGGGAAACAACAGTTCACTGGCGGCTGCAACGAAACGTTCCTTACGTGTTCAGGCTATTTAAACCGGTATGTCCGATATTCAGAAAATTCATATCATAACAAAAATAAGAAACGGTAATACCGCCCCGCACTAGTAGAAATGTAATGGAAGTCAATGGAATGTCCCCAAATGTGTAGCTGGGCAAACCTGTGTGTGTGTGTGTGTGTGTGTGTTATCCTAGCTGCTGTAACAGTAGACACCTGCTGCCATTGTTTCTGTGCAGAGGACACCGGGGTGCTGATAGATACGGTATCCCCTGTAGATGCCGCCGTGTTTGAGGGTATATATCTGCCGCCCTGGGAAAGTGTGAGTCTGAAGCCGTCGATGACAGCTGCCTGAGATGTTTGTGTCTTTGCGTGTCGGCGGGGTCGACCTGCAGTTCTGAAAAACACGGATGTTTTTTTTTCATTGCAGCTGTTGAGACCTATCAAAGATCATSTCGTCTCTCCTGTTTTCACTGACGTATCTGAAGAAACGCACAGAGTTCTCCCACACGCTCTCACACAGCCGGCTCAAGTCTGTAGATTTGTTTGGGCTGCATCAAAAAAATAAAAATAAAAAAACTCCCACGGAGCCAATTCACACTGATGAAAGTGAGCAGAGAGCAATTCTGTGGGAAACCCTTCTGATGGAGATGAGAAAAGGCAAAGAGGCTTAAGGGAAATGAGGACTTAATTATTACTTCAGTTCATCCGTGCTTGTTTCAGATCCTCTGCAGCTTCGTCTCTTTTATTTACACACACAAAGGTGTTGCAGTGAAATTAGTTACTACATTAAACTGTACGCTCAGCAGTCGTTTGTGATTGTTTCTCTCACACAGCTCACGTGCAGAGTTCTGTTTGGCTACATGTTTCCCAGATGCCTCCATCTTCAGAAATCACTGCTTTGTTTGTGAGGTTCTGGACAGGACTGTCATGGTGCTGCAGGRGCCACGTTTCATTCGACTTTATAGGCCCGGCTTTAGTTAAAGGAAAGGACACCAACGTCTGGGTACAGAAATGGATTTATTCAATCTGGGATTGATTTCTTTATAAATAAAGTTGGTATGGTRTATCCAGTTATTGGACATGAGATGGATTTTCCTCATGGTGTCTTGTGTGTGATGAAGCTGTGTCTATATTTTGTCACTCCTGGCTTGCCGTATATTTACATCCGGTTGATGTTCAGCACTAGGGCTGCCACAAACGATTATTTTAATAATCGATTAATCACCGATTATTTATTCAGTCGACTAATCGGATCATACGTTAATTGAATATAAAACATCG
>NW_013952416.1:4534523-4553806 GCF_001266775.1 Austrofundulus limnaeus | reverse complement strand
CTGAATCGATTCAGGGAATTGTCCACGATACCCAGCCGTGACATTGAGTTTGCTGTTTTTGTGTTTTCTAAGATCTATAGGCTGTGGTGGCCATCTTGAATTTGATCAACTCCCAGTATAAGTTGATAAAACAGCACAAGATGTATAAATATAACCTGATGTCACTCAGTAGTTTTATATATTTGTTCCATATAGAAGTTCTTTAAACGACTCATGTTCAAACAGAAAAAAAAAACCAGACGTTTTGTTGCTGCTCTGATTTCTGTTAATAATCCTGCTGCTACCAGCAGAGAAATGACAACCAGGTGCTGTTTGTCTTTCTGTTTTATGCACACGCTCACTCGCTGAGCCACAGGTTTGTTGATGTTTTTGTGAGAAAGCAAATAGGATGTGATTGGCCGTGTAATTAGCCGTGTTCGCTCAGGTTTATGTTTCTGCTCAGGCAGCATCAGTGAAACGTTCCCACAGCCGAGACAGCTTTAGCTCCCTGATTCTGTCGGGTGAACCCAAGATTACSATTCAAATATTATTATATGTGTGGGTAAAACAAAGGCTTTTATTCACGCAGTTGTTCTAGAGTTGTGTTTTTCTAAAAAAAAGATGTTGAATCAGTGACAGTTTTTAGCACTTCTTGCTACAAAGAGCTGATGAAGACATCACTTTGGTCCCCTGGGGATGCTACAATTGAAGGAGGTAAAAATAGCGGCGACGGCGTCTCTTGTCGAGTGTACAGCCTGTTGTTTGGTTTAATTCCACTTCCCACGCTTTGCTCGCTGGGATCCCCACCTCTCTGTGTTTGTGGTGTTTCAGGTTCAGGTTCCAGCAGTGATGTCAGTGAACACACCACACATTTTCCCAACTTTCAGAGGATTCTTGTCGGCCGTGTGAGGCTCGTCAAAAGGCCGAGGCGGCTCACGTCGTTGCTGAGGCATTTATTTAATTGGACTCTTGATAATTGATGAAGGGCCGCTGCTGCCGGTGACTCCATGATATCGTATTACACGCCGCAGAATCGCATTTCCCTTCGGTGTCCATGCCTCCTTTTCCTTTTTCTGTGTTGGTCTGATGTTACCGAGCCGCCCTTCGCTCAGCTCGCTCAGGAGGCTGCTGCATGCACCTTCTGCTCGCTCTGCGAGCGAGCAGAAGGCGCATGCAGCAGCCTCCTTCCTTGGTTTGCAGATGGAAACCACGACGTCAGCACGTTAAAGCCAGAGGTGGAGCTGAATCACTAAACATTTTAAATTGGGAAATAAATTTTGTTTTAATTAATCGACAGAAACTGTTTTATAAAATAAATTAAATTTAAATACGGTCAGTAGCTACCTCCCGACCTTTGACCCTGGCACACAGGAAGTTGACTCTGACCTTTTTCAGTCGTCTTAAGAGCTTTACAAACTTTTCAACCAGGAAGCATTGGCACTGATCGCAATCCTTATAGTTTTATTTAAAGGGATCCATGATAAGTTGTAACATTAGACTTTATTTAATAAACGTATTTTAACTGTAAAATGAAGACTAAAAATACTGTAGGCTGTTTAGTTTTGTAAATTTTTAAAAATATATTTTAACACGGACGGAGCCATTTTATTTACACACAAAGCATTCTGGGTAAATGATGACGTGGATAGGTCCTCAGTGCGAGGCTGCTAGCGAGCTATATCCACCCTGAAGGTTAATCTTGGACAATATCTGATGATCGACTCTTTTAAATGAAACCAGAGAGCGTTGACAGAGAGGAGAAGGTAGAAATGACTCAGCCTGGAACTGAAAATATGGATGGAGGACCTCAGCTTAGCTAGTTTGTCTCACTAGCACCGAGCTAATACATATAAGGATAGCGCCGGCGCTAAAGCTAACAGGCTAAGCTGGGGTTCTTCTTCCATGAAGCAGCTCTGTTGTCCTCCATCCATATTTTCAGTTCCAGGCTGAGTCATTTCTACCTTCTCCTCTCTGTCAACGCTCTCTAGTTTCATTTAAAAGAGTCGATCATCAGATATTGTCCAAGATTAACCTTCAGGGTGGATATAGCTCGCTAGCAGCCTCGCACCGAGGACCTATCCACATCATCATTTACCCAGAATGCTTTGCGTGGAAATAAAATGGCCCCGTCTGTGTTAAAATTTTCACAAATTATAAAAACCAAACAGCCTACAGTATTTTTACAGTTAAAATATATGTTTATCAAATAAAGTCTAATGTTACAACTAATCGTGGATCCTTTTAAAAGAATTTGACCAAATCTTAAGATTTCTTTCATTAAATTAAATAATTTGCCACCGATCATGAAAGCAGCTCTGATAAAACTATCTGATTCAGGAAGCAGGAAAATAAGAAAATGAGCGTCGCACAGGATGCCTCTTTTTTTTATTGTCGCTGTAATGAGTTCCTTAGCATGAGCGGCTGGCAGCTTTGACCTTGATTTCTTTTTTATAGACACAATCATAACGTGTTAACATAGACCTACATTCATCAGTGCAGCGACGGCAGATGGCTTTTAGAGCTTGAAATGTAAAATGACACGGAAAGGAGAGTGGAAGTGGGTCCAAAATATTCAATATAGTAATGAGGTAAAGTTATAAAGTAAAGAATGTAAAAAAAAAATAAACTAAATGAAAAATTGTGAAGGAAAACTGGATAAGAAGGGAAGGAGAAAAGAAACTAGAAGCAAACGACGAACGTTATTGACAATTTGTCGTTTTTGGCCTTTTTTGATCCGGTGATTAGTCCGGATTAACCCCGCTACTAATTGCCAGCAAAGCTGCTCAGATTGTGGTTGGATAAACTGATCTCACTGACGGATTCAGTCCCGCTCTGCTGCAGCTTCAGGCGCTGCACCCAGGCAAACAATTGGTGTTGTCAGCTTTATTGGTTACCAATTTGATTTGTCAACAACGATAAAAACAAGCGGCCTTTAGGAATAAGAGAGGCCCTTTCGGCCGTTACTTTTCTTTATCGCGCCACAAATGGTGGATAGAATTAGATGATTGGTTTATAACAGTGGTTCCCAACCTGTAGGTCTAAATAAATCCTGGGAGCGCCTTAGGTTTGTGTGAAGGAGCACAGAGCGTGCTACATTTTGAAACACATTTACTTCGTCTCTGTTCCTTTTAAATAAAAATGAGGAATGGTTAGAYGCTTGAAAAAAAGCCCCTGTCTGTTCTTATTCCTCAGTCACCAAACAGCTTTATTATTGAGCCCTCCAGAGGTTTTAAATACAGAAAAGACACCCTTTAGTTCCGGATGAGGCGTTTTCCTGAAAGTGTAAAACTTGTTTTTGGTTGTCTTCAAAGGGGCTGTGACATGGTTATCCTTCAAATACAAAAAGTCAAAGAAAACATATTTATATTTAAGAAAATTGACATAATGCACATGATTTTACCCATTTTGTCTCATAACTGGCATATTTTCTCTGGAATTTGGCTCAGTAAAGTGAAACAGGAAGTGACATCAAAGGGGAACTCTTTAAGAAAAGAAACTCTCTAGCCTTTGTTCATAGAAACAATCTTATTTAAACTCTTCTTCAACTCTAGTAACTCAAAATAATCTAAAGAAACATCAGACTCTTCTCTAATTATTGTAGCATCGATCTGTTTACACGCAGACATTCCCCTCTGACATCACTTCCTGTTTCTTCTCATGCAAATATCTCAACAACTGTTCATCTCAACGGCGTGAAAATTGTTTTGGGATATGTTATCATTGTTCTCTTTCCAAAAACGCATTCACATTTATTACAAAAATTTGACGTGACAGGCACTTTAACATGTACACATGTAGATCTGTCATGTTATAGAAGGGCTCAGTTAATGCATGCCATAAAGACTGTAATACACCATTTGAAGCATTTATTACATKGAACATTTATGACGACATACTCAGCAAGCTTTTCTACATAAATGGAGGCAGTATTTTTACGGATATTCACAAATACATAAAAGGTTTTTTATGCATTGAAGTGTTACAGGACAGAGGCTGAATAAAAAAACAGACACCATCTAAAACTGCAATATTTACTGTGTTCAAGGATAAAGATGCTCTAAGAGGCTTTGATGGGTTGTAAAAGTGAGTCTACAGCAGGAGGCTGAGACTGAAGCTCTGGAACTGGATCCTGGGACACCTGAGACCGGGACATCACAGACGCTGACGGTTAAAACCTGTGCAGTGGCAATTTAATCAACAGTGGTCTCTCTCAGAGAGAAACTGGAAAGTGGTTTCTGGAGCTAAATTGGAACAGTGGTGAGGAAAAGGCCAAAGATGCTGAGTGCAACAAGCTGCAATCAGAAATGAAGGAAAAAAACTGTAATTTCTTAAAATCAGTCTTCAATCTTCAGATTTTTAGTAACAGATCAATTTTCAACTGCTTCATTTAGTTTATCGTTTGTCATTTTTGCTTTAAGTTTGAGCCACTCCTGCAGCTCCACCTAAAAGCAGAATCGTTCCTCTTAAAYGCCGAAGCGCCTCTGTTCAACCTATTTTTTTCCTTTCAACAGCTCGATGTGTTTTTCCCTTTCAGTCTCTCCTCACATTGAAGCTTTTGCCTTAAACGAACCAGGCTGGCAGGCCCTTCATGCCGACTTAGCTGCCACCGACGCTCTTATTTCTGAGCTTTGAATCGGCTTTTCCCCCCTCCGATCCCATTACCGGGCTGGACCGCAACCTGCAGAGTCAAGACGACAGCCCTCTGCTGTCTTTGGCCAACCGTTTGGGCTGGTTACCGTCCTTCAGTCGTCATTATTCACCAAACTGTCGGTCCAAATGGTTCCTGGAGGCCTGTTTACAGCTCAGACCGCATTCCTGCTGTCAGGAAACAGACGCACGTTTAAAGTTCTCAAGACGGAACTTGGTATTGTTAAATTATTTAGAAATAAACATCATCATGATGGTCTGAATATTAAAATTCAAATAAAGACAAACTCTATTTTCTTGAAGTAAAATCCCAGATTTTGACAATGTATTTGGAATCGTGTCGTAAGAAAATTTAGTGTTCGTTAACTGAAATCGTGACGAGATCACATAAATGTTRAATCTGATTAAAATCGTGAAGAGAATAAACCATACAACCCCAGATCTGGTTCTGAGCGAAGCTTTGTTGCTTAYGGCTGAAGCAAGCAAAGCAGTGCTGAAACCGGAAGTTCCGGTCTATAAATACGGGGATCTTCAGTGCCTGGTAYGCCCACTACAGGCCTAAAACTGAATTGCAGACACTCATACAGACATCCTTTCCTCAATGTTTGATTAACGGTTTTTTACGTGTTGTGATGGTGTTTTCAGGCAAGTATCTAAACCTATTTTAATCAAGACATAATAGTCAAACAATAGATTGTAAATATCAATACTTAAAAAGGAAAACTATGAAGATGGTGYGGTGCTTCTAAATCAGTTTCTAAATGACTAAATAAATTTCTTCAACTCCCCCAGTTCACATGACAATTACTCATGTGAACATCGTATCTAATTAAAGATTTGAACCCCCTTACCTAACTGCCATACGTGTCGTTGAAGAATCTACATATAATTCCAGGACACCAGATTAAACTGGGAGAAAATAAAGATAACACAAGCAAACGAGTTTATTTAGCCTGTTGGACTGATGGAAGTGCCAGGCTTATTGGGTGTATTTCCATCCCTGCATCATTAGCCTCTTACAGTTRGCACACAGACAAAGGTTCACCTGGATGGATGCTTCCAAATTTAGCCCCCCCATCCTCTGCCGTCCATTGGAGGGATGGTGACGGGTGGGAGGGGAGGGGAGGCTTGATCCAGATTAGGTTGCAGGGTGGCAGAGGTTGGCTGGAGGTGAGATCAGTGTAACAGATCTCCCAGCAGGAAGAAGCAGACATGGGCAGACTAGATTCCATGTCGTCAGAAAGCTAAGATATCTGGAATGAATGTTGCTTTTTTTTTTCCAAATCATATACTTCTGCAATTAATAATTAATGTCTTATATGTTTATGTAATTTAATATTATGTCTCTTCTGGTAAGCTTTCAGTTTGACCAAATACAGGAAGTAAGCCATACAAAAGAATGATAGATTTCAAAATCAAAATCCCCGCTACGTGTGTCTTAAAGTAAACTAAAAGAGAAACTGTTAAGAAAGCACTTCCCAGTGGAGCCAGACGTACTTCCTTGGGTCCAAAACGTTTTATTTCACATCCCTGTTTTTAGCTCGCGCCCCTCAGGGCTTCGTGCTTTAAAGGTAGAGATGGATGGTCCGATGTATTCAAGAGTGAGAAAATGAGCTTTTGATTGAACTCTTGAGTGTTTTCCAGTCGAGGCTGGAAGTGGCRTCGGCAGTGCTCGCTAAGCATCGACTCGGTGGTTGGATGGTGAGACTCGGCGTGTGAACGTGTTTGTGGGTCGCAGCGACTTAAAGGAAGTGAAAGAAAAATATGTTTCTCAAACAAAAGGATCATTGAGAAAGAGTAATTGGGTTTGTGTGGAARAGAAAAGAAAGTAAAGGAGCACAGAGAAGTGTGTGTTTTTGAATGAGTGCTTCATTATATCCTGAACTTCCAGTTGTCTTACATTGCAGATGATTTTCTGYACAGGTGACCTTTAAGGTGTAGGTTACAGCCAGGAGGAGGGTCCTGCATCAAAAGCTAATTTAAAAACAGTAGTGTGCAGTTAGCAGAGTAATGTTATCTCAGCAGTGGACACGAGGTTGGTTTGAACTAATCTAAAGCTGTATTCACTCCAGCCTTGTTTAGTCCACTTTAATCAAGCTGTAGTTTGTTTGTCTAGACCAGGGGTCGCCAACCAGTAGCTCGTGAGCTCATTAAATGTAGCTCTTCAGTGCTTATGAAAAGTTAAGAGAAGCTAAATTTAATTTGTCACTGGCCAAACAAACTTTCATTTATTCCAATCAGTCTGATGCCCCTCCCCCTTGGTTGTCAATCAAACAGTTTAGGGTTCAGTATGGTTGTTCAGCGTTCGTTTTTGCACACTCCTTTCACAGCCCCTTAAGACACACTGTGCCGAGCTCCTGGGAAACCCCTCCCGCTGCAGTATACGTCACTGCTCAGAGTTTCTTCCCACTAGAGTCTACAATGCGGAGAAAAAAATCGGAGACCTGTCACCTGACGTTATTTGTGCACAAATCTGTTGCAGGTAAACCCTAAGTTATTGGTGTGAAATGCAGTACAATATGAATGGATAAACACAAAAAGCACATTCATGTAACTTCAGTGTTTGTGGTGGYTTCATGTGATTTCAAGACAATGTTTTTTGTGCAAAACAAGCTAATTCCAATGATTTAAGTTTAAGTTTAAAATTTCATGTTGCAAAAAGTAGCTCTTGGACAGTTTCATTTTGCGAAAGTAGCTCTTAAGGAAAAAAAGGTCGGAGACTTCTGGTCTAGAAAGTCTGTTTCTTTTGGGGAGGTATGAAGTGTCTTTGAGGGTCTAGAAAAGCGCTACATAAGACTAATGCGTTATTATTTTTATTATAAACACGTGATCGAACTCTGGTCCACCTGAAAACCTAGGTTTTGGTTCGGTTGTATTGAACTCTGGAGCAGTTTGATTGAATGTGTAAACGCCAAGTGGAACGGCGACCGCTCCAAAAGCAGGAAGTGGACTATAACCAGGGCATTATGGGTAATAACTGTAATAAAGTTACTCATATCTTGTAAATCCCTCGCTGGAGGTCTAGGTGGACATCATTGCTGTGAAGTTGGACGCAGTCCTCCTTGGTGAACGCCGCCTCATAGTAAAAGTGTCTCAGCCTCTTTGTGTGAAAAACAACGTTCCCCACGGTTCCRCRTAGCWCAYMKRTGTTTGCTGCATGACCGGTTTCACATGTTCCCCCATGTTCGCCTTGTATGTCTTCTTGAATKGGTGTTTCTTAACTGCCCCCTCCCCCCTTCCCTGAATGTACAGCACCTTATGAATTTATTTCTGTGAAAGGCGTTATATAAATAAAACTTTAGTTTACTCATCTTCCTCTCAGGCTGAGCTCTTTGTTTAGGACTATTTGTTTGGCACATTTGCCAAAACAAGAAAATAATTCCTACAACCACTAAAATCTGACGTCAATGCATGTTTTTTTTTTTTTTTTTACATTTTGTGGAGGTTGCACTCAGCATCTTCTTCAGAGGTTTTTGTGTCGATTCCTTCAGTGGTTCTTGGTGCAGCGCCCCCAYAGGTGAGGAGGGGGAACAGGTTCACAGGGTTTAGTTTGTTTGATACGGTGCAGTGTGAATGTGAACCACTTCAAKTGAAAATGGGAATAAATCTTGCATTTTTGGTCTCAGTCGAACCGAGTCGACCTTACAGTTATTGTGTGAACGGACGGAGCACTTGTGAACCTAACCGTTCATTTTAAACCAATAAACTCCTAAAGATCCGACTGTGTGGTTAGTTATGCACCAGCGTGACAAACCACAGGGCATTATCAAACAAATGCACCAGGGATGGTAGAGCCAGTATTTACATGAGTCTTCCTCTTCATTTGCACTCATCACAGCACCGACATTTACTAATAACACATCCTGACCTTGCAGCTCTCTCTCTCTGACATGTAATAAGAAACACTAGCTACCTATTCAGCCTTTCATTCATTCATTACAGCTGCATTATGTGCATGTGAGAGGCTCTCATTCACATAAATCACTTTATCCATCATGTGGTCGCAGCGTGGCATGAGGTCAAGGCCACACGCACACATGCACACACACACACCAAAACACACACCCTGGATGATGCAAGTTAGCAGGGATTATTGGGAAATCAATCAAATCTAATCGGACAAGCTCTGGGGGCAGCTAGCTACACAGCTGTGTGTGTTGGTGTGTGTGTGCCCGTTGGTCATGAGACCAGGACAACAGCTAAATATAGACACACACACACCACGCTGGTGGTTGCCTGTTGGTGTGGCGTCTGTGTGAAACCGGAGCTCATCAAATGCAGGTTAACGCTCTGGTTCGTGTCGTCTTTATTTCATTTAATTCCTCTTTTCATCTCAGGATTAGAGACCTGGTGTTCCAGAAACACAGTTTAAATAACAGCGTGAAACTTTATCGCCGATTTTAGAAACGACACGTTATGATTTGCGTACGTCGCGTAACGTGACAGACTATGTGAATTCAGCACCGTTGTATGTGTTGCATCTTGTAGATGTGTAAAAATGCACGTTTACCACAGAAACACAGAGTCGGCTYCCTAAATGCAACATTTTCTCATTGCAGAGAGAGTTTTGTGTGGAAACCAAACACATTTTTCACAAAAACGTCAAGTTTGTCTGCAAGCTTTATAACGTCTCGTAACAAGTCAATTTATCTCAGTCTCCAGAGATCGCACTGTTCTATATGTAAATATGTAATCTCATCAAAACAAACCAGAAAACACTGAAAGGGTTGTTCATGGTCATACTCTGCTTCTGCAGCAGTTTGTCCTTAAAGACGAAACATTTTATGAATTTTAGGAATAATCAGCTCTATATAAGCAAGATGAACTTATGTAAATTTAAAGAGGGATTAGTTTTGTTTACGCTCATTAATGTAAAGCAGGTTGAAGAAAATTCTCCTGCTTTACCTGATAAAAAAAATCAGACTAGGAGATAATGCTTCTCATTGATCTGCATCCTAATTCAGATTCTGTTTGTATCTCTTGCAAGTTTTCCTTGTCAGACCTTGTACCTGAATAATCAAACGGCACATAATTGTCTTTTGTGTCCCTCATTAAACATGGAGAGGAGGGCGATGGATGGAAGGGACATCCTTTTTGTTTAYTTTAATGAAGCACATCTTCTCTGTTATTGGCTGCGAGGAGGAAAACGGAGTTCTGAAGTTGTGCAGCTTTTCTCTTCTTATTACCTGTCGACAAATTACTCCGAACCCCAGGAGAAAAAAAGCTTTGTTCCTCTTAAAAAGCATTTTTATGATCACATGAAGGGATTAAGTTAAAGCTGTTGTTGATTGATGTTTTTGTTGTGAGTCTATGGAATATTGTAACTAAATTAAGCTGAAAGCTGGAAACCAAATTTAGGTACAAACTATTATTTTTATGATTTAASAAAAATAAAAAGAAACAAAACTTAGTTGTAGAGTCCTAGTTATATTGTTTGGGACTTTTTTCCATGCCCTCAAATTTTCTGAGTTGCCAATTACAAACAGCGTCCTGCCAAAGTGACCCATAAGAAAGTGAGCTCAGAGAGTGGGACACTTAACGGAGTCTCCATCTTGGCACTTTGCCTTATATCTTCCATGTCATTTCAATSTGCGAGTCTGGAAAGGGATTACAATTCTCCATTCGGCTGCCCTCATAACCATTTTTCAGCTATATGGTCTGTGGTCTGTCATTTAACCTTCACATGTTCCCCGTCTCTCCGTTGTCTGTATGACTGGGATTCTGTGAGACGAAGTGAAGCAGCAGCGTGTGTCAGGGATGCACTATATTATTAGCCCGTAATTGATATTGGCCGCTGAACCCTTTAAAATAGAAGATCGATCAAGGTGTGCAGTTGAAGAGATTTGGATCCTGTTAACGTGGAACAAAGTCTGCTTTTTAYCTAAAATTTGTAAAAATAAAACCGTCAACATTTTAAGTGTCTTTTTTTTTCAAGGAAGTCTTGTTTAATTCCTTTACATTAAGAATAAAGACAAAACTACAGTTCTGTTGTAAAAGAAACTTGGTGTTAAGTCTAAATTAGTTGGAAAATGTAGAAAAATYGAGAAGGGRGTCTCTGCAGTCACTAAGTAGGAGTTTCTTAGCTTGTGGGACGAGGTGGCCCAAGACATGATTGGTCTGTTTGACTTTTGTGGGTGTAGTTGGCCCACTTCCCGAGGATTGAAGGTGGTGTGGGCCAACTCCACCCACACCAAGACCTCTGCCAATCATGATTAGGGCAAACGTTGCTCGCACCAAGACCTTGGCCAATCATGGTTGGGTCAGCTCGACCTACACCAAGACCTCTGCCAATCATGATTAGGGCAAACGTCGCTCGCACCAAGACCTTGGCCAATCACAGGTAGGGGCAACTTCACCCACACCAAGACCTCTGCCAGTCATGGTGTGGGCTGAGTTGACCCTACCAAGACCTCTGCCAATCACGGGTAGGGTCAACTCGATCCACACCAAGACCTCTGCCAATCATGATTAGGGCAAACGTCGCTGGCACCAAGACCTTGGCCAATCACAGGTAGGGTCAACTCCACCCACACCAAGACCTCTGCCAATCACGGGTAGGGCCAACTCCACCCACACCAAGACCTCTGCCAATCACGGTTAGGGCCAACTCTGCCCACAGGACATGTACTGCAGAGACCCCTACTTGGAATAATGGGGCATATTGTGCGTTCTTATTTAATAATTACTTTTCAAATTAGATACATTGAAATCTTTGACCAATAAAATACAACCTTTTTTTTCCAATTTGCATTTAATAAGCAAAACCCTTCTATCCAGTGAATCAGTAAACCAGCTTTGCCTTATCTTGTCATGAGGGATTGGAGTCGGTCCCGGCTGGCACGGGGGCAAGAAGCAGGGTGATGGGAGGAAAAAAAAAGATCCTCTTCTTCCTTTTATTGTTGAAAAACAGTGATTGAGATAAGACAGCAGCTCCCCGCGAGCCTGCATGGAAAAGCAGGTATGGAAAATGGCTTAACGAATGGATAATATTCTGCCCTGATCGGGTCCATCTCAGCACTCATCACCTAAATATTCCGAGTGCTCAGCAGAAGCTTCAGAAACAGGTTCAGGATAGAGAACTTGTGTCTTTCTAAGCAGAATGTAATATTGTTAGAGATGCGGTTATCTTTTCTTATTGTCTTTGGTAATCTATAACCTCCAGAGGCGTTAGCACTGAAACCCATGAGGGTCAAGGCAAATTACTCATTTGACATCACAAGAGGATGCACTAAATCACTAAATCACCAGAGAAACTGTTTTACACATCTAGAAGCAACCCTTGCTTTCCTTTATCCTCCTGTAAGCTGCACCGCAGGGTTGAAGGAGCTTGACCTCATCTAATCAAGTGAATGTCCGCACTTCTGTGTGTATCTCTGTTTGTGTGTGTGTGTGTGTGCCTTAAGGGACATTTGGACTGTCCAGCAGTGACGAGGACTCACTGTCACATGACTGAGCTTGTGACTGATCTTACGTAACGTTACCAAAGCCCCGCTGTCAAACTGCCAGGAAAGCAGCAGCCAGAGCTTTGATTTCTTATTGTGGATCAATAATGTGTCACATCGTTATCGGAGCTGTGTAGCTGCTGCAGATTTTATGTGCAACACTTGTTTTTAATGCAACCGTCATAAACTCATGGCACCAAAGATGAAAAATGATACATCTCTACAGATTACACTCGTATCCTGATTTCATCATTTCTGCTACATTTCCTTTAGATTTAGTTTAAGTGTGAAGTTTTAAACAGTGTGCACTTGTACGGGTTTGAAGGGGAATTAAATGTTTAGGCAATTAAATCGACTTGTTGATGGTTATGTTCATCCTGCAATCCAAGAATCTCTAGAAAACATCTCTCATGTGTACCCTATAGACAAAGACTTTGATAGTACAGCAGATAGCTGTAACCATCTTTCAAATCTGGAAACAAGCACCAAAATTAGGATGTTTATCCTTCTTGGACCACCTGTTTTAGGGCTTCTTTGTACCATTTCTAATCACAAAAGTGAAAAAATACACCTAAAACACAGCAAAACATTTATTATGTATAGTGTACCAGCCTCCTGTTGGGAAGCGAGGCAGTTTCCTGTGAGTTCATCTCACATAACAGGGGTGGAGCCAGAGGGGTGGCCGGGGTGGCCAGTGCCACCCCTGGTACCTGATTGGCCACCCCAGATACTACCCCCAATGACTGACAAGAGTTTGGAGATCTTAGATTTTTGCATTTAGAGTTTGTTAAAGATTATTTTCTAATACTACTGTGCTATTCAAATTTTCAGCTATGTCTACAAATATGGCTGAAATATAGCTCTTTGTAAAATTAATGGTTAGCTTCATTTGGGATTACCATCAGCAACCAGCATGATATCATTCTTAACACACAACAAATTTAATCTCTATAAGTCTTAAAGTGGCAAAAAATAAAGCTTGCTAAATTTAGCTGTGGCGACCATCTTGAATTTTCAAATCCAGAGTGATTTTCTTGTATATGCCCCCTAAAAAACTACGGAGCCCCCGAGGGGACATGGGGAGATTTTTTTTTCTTTTGCATTCCCACACAATACTATTGTTACTTCGCAATACTTTTGCGTTACCTTGCAAAATTGTTTTGCATTCCCACGCAAAAGATTGTTTTGTATATGAATTGAATAAAATCAGACTTTTATTTTGAAATATCCAGTTACCAAAACAGAATGTGTCGCCACAAGTTCGTGAAATTGACATTGATGTTGCGTGGCTGCACTGTGTTAAAATATCAACATATGACATACTTCCATGCGTGGCTGTGTGATATATTCATTCTGAAGCTGAATTAAAGCAGTAGGCTAACTCGCTAATGGTGAACATGTGCGTTTGTTAATAAACCGRCGGGCACAACAGTGATAAASTACTTTTGCGAGGGAACGCAAAAGGTATTGCGAGGTAATGCAAAAGTATTGCGAGGTAACGCAATACTATTGCGTGGGAACGCAAAAGAAAAAAAATCTCCCCATGTTAGGGTTGGGCGATATTGGCAAAAAAATTAATCACGATTAATTGTGGTATTTAGCCGATAACGATTAATTTGACGATTAATCCCCTGGAGTCCCTGGACACCCTTATGTCCTGGTCACATGACTAATTTAGTGGGAAAGATTTGCTCTTCATAAAAATCTGTTCCAAACTGTCAAAATTACAAACAGGCTATACGTTCGGGCTATACATCAAATTTTAAATTGTGTTGCTAGATAAATAAATTTCAGAGGTTTTTTTTTTTTTGTGTTCGTTATATTTGAAGCGGATAGGAGCACCGAGTGGRCTGACCGGGGAAATATCTAGTCAATCTGCCTGGTGACATAAATCGTATTAATTGTCAAGTGCCAAAAAATAATCGATTAATGTTTTTCTGATGATTAATTGCACATGATACGATTATGCCCAACACTACCCCATGTCCCCTCGCGGGCTCCGTAGAAAAACACCCCTTGGCCCTTCTATGCAAAAAAAAAGTCTAGCTCCACCCCTGCCACATAAATGAAGCAACTCATTGCAGTTTTAAAACTTGTAATGCAACACTTTTCTGTCTGACTTGAGAAACTGGAACAGATGAGATGTGAAACGTTTAGTCRCTCTTTAGTCCTTTCTTCAGGTTTGCAGATTCCTGGATGACTGAGAATCAAGACGCTCTACACCTCGATGGTTAAATCTGGCRAGAGGGTTTCAAACTCAAGCAAAGCGTCCAATATACTATTCATAGATAACGTGGAAGGTCTCAGGTTTATTTTTAGAAGTCATACGAGAGAGAGAGAGAGGAATGTTCCTTTTATGTGTGCGTGTTTAAAGATAGAATACAACGATCCAGGTTTGTACTTCCACATGTTGGAGCAGCAGTTCAGAGACTCGCTCGCCCCCTTTTTCACATCCATTTGTCCGTTTTAGGCCATATGGCTTCCCCACATGTAGGCCTGCTATAAATAGGATGAGTTTAATGTACGTTTGTCCTGGCAGGTTTCTTAATACTGATGTTGGCTTTTACTGTTGGTGAAACAAGATTTACACTCTGATGCCTTTTTTAAGATGTTAGTAATTATGTTTGGCTCCTGATTTGGAAATTAAACTGCCACTGGGTGCAGTCAGTGTTTACAGTTGATTGTTAAACGCATTTTAATCTGATGATAATGATATTAGAGTTCAACTTTTGAGGCAAGGGATCTTTATAATGTTGCTGAACCTCCTAAAATATTTGACATAGTTTTCATTAAAATGCACTTTATTAAGACCCCCCCCCCCCCCCACATGCAAAGCGGGGGTCATCATGTTTTTGTACTTTATTTTAGTTTTCAAGATTTTTAGTCAACCGTAGCACAAATGGTTGCATCAACATGAAATTTGTCAGGAATGTAGAGGTGTCTGACCTACACTGCTCCAGCCAACGGTTTTACGATACACCTCATATTTGAGGAGGGGGCTCCATCTGAAAAGGGGGGTGGACGTACAAAAATGCTTCTAACTCAAAAACTATTCAACATTGGAGCTTCAGATATTTTTTGTTGTTTAGCTCTGATGAAAGTCTATCCACCAGGCCCAAATGAGCCCCCCACCCCCTAGACCCCCACCCAAAACAATGCATATGTGCAGGGGTTATATATGCTATCACTATGCGTTATCTAGTTTATAAATACATCTTATTTGCCAATTGCCTAATTCACCTGTTCCAATGCTCCGTTTAAGCCGTAATACAGTCAGACAGGTAAACTGGTGTTTTAGTTTCTGAGGCACACAACCAAAAGGAGAGGAACTGATCTTTCTCATCCCTGTTTTGTTTTAGCAAGCGCAGCATATTGCTTCTAAAAGATAAAGCATACTTTGATGTTTTATTCAGGGGAAAAAAATTCTTGATATTCAAATTTCACACTTCTGACTTTCAGTCTCTGCTTTATGTGGCTACATGGAAAAATGCACTGAAGGAAACCTTTTGTTGTATTTCATTTACAACCTTCTGAGTTAGTTCATTTTTATGAGATAACACGAACACGTGCGCGTGTATTTACGTTCACCCTTAGTACAAATGTCATGATTTTAAAGCTTCTGACGCAAACCTGGTTCATTCAGGCTGACGTTACATCATCATTATGTTTTTCTGTTATGCTCATTTCCAGACGCATCGATATGAAAATTTCAGCCGATGTCCAATATTACTATTGCTATTACGGCCGATGACCGATATTTACAGATATTACACAAACACAAAAATATAAACGTATTTGCACAAACACACTTGTGTCTTTTTTCAATACCGTAAATAAACGACCAGACCTCTGRCATGGCTCTACTTCAGTTATTCCYGGCTGCGCAGCATCAGTATCACGATCATACAGAGCCCGCGAGTGGACATGGGGGATTTTTTTTGTGTTACCTCGCAATACTTTTGCATTCTCTCGCAATACCTTTGCGTTACCTCGCTGTAATGGAACTAATACTTTTGTGTTTAAATTAAATTTGTCTCACAAAGCCTGTAGAACTCAACTACATCCAACACGTTTGGCTCGGTACTTCTCTCTTCCCAGGAGGGGATACGAAGCCCACGAGGGGACATGGGGGGATTTTTTTTCTTTTGCGTTCCCACGCAATACTTTTGCGTTACCTTGCAAAACTTTTTGCGTTACCTCGCAAAACTTTTTGCATTAGCTCGCAAAACTTTTTGCATTAGCTCGCAATACTTTTGCGTTACCTCGCAAAACTTTTTGCGTTATCTTCCAATACTTTTGTGTTACCTCGCAAAATTGTTTTGCGTTCCCACGCAAAAGTTTGGTTTGTATATGAACTGCATTATATCAGACTTTTATTGTGAAATATCCGGTTACCAAAACAGGATGTGTCGCCACAAGTTCGTGAAATTGACATTGATGTTGTGTGGCTGTACTGTGTTAAAATATCACCATGTGACATACCTCCATGCGTGGTTGTGTGATATATTCATTCTGAAGCTGAATTAAAGCAGTAGGCTAACTCGCTAATGGTGAACAGATGTCGCTCGACCAAACGTTTCGCCTCCCAAAACAGAAACACAAAGATGAAAAAATGGAAAATCAATATCGGGCATTAATATCGTAAATATCGGCCGATACCGATGTCAATGCCGATATATCGTTCATCCCTACTTGTGTCTTGTGATTGCTCTGAGGCCTAGGCTGCAGCATGGTTTGAAKCCAAAACTGATCCTCTGAAGGACAAAGACTGCTGCACAAAGTGTGCACAGTGTCTTAGGCTTTCCAAATATGCTGAACTGGTATGCAGACGACCTCCCTCATGATGTGGGTTAGTAATGAAATGCAATCAGAGCTGTTCTATGCAAAGCATTCTTGCTGCCTGCTCTTCTGCTCCGGCCTCCCGGGCCTGCGTGAGTCACGTCCTGCAGCTTTCAGCAGCTTCGTCACGACTCAGATGAACACAGAGAAGTCGGGCGCACGCTGCAGCCACAGCTTCTGGCCGCATTCTGCTTCCTGCTGCTGCAGAGAGGAAGTGGAAAAAAAGAAACATGCCACGTGTTGTGGACGTCGTCCTACAGCGTTGTACCATAACGGCTGGAATGTCCCACTTAGCATGTGTTAGCATGTTAGCAGTGTCACATCAGTGCACAGAAAACAGCCTAGGATATCATGTGACATCTGCTTTTCTGTGTGTCTATTCAACAAGTACTGCATGTGTGTGTGTGTTTGTGTGTGTGTTTGTGTGTGTGATGCTCAGGGATGTTTGTATTGATTGACCAGCTGTAATGGACAGAAGAGGGTAAAGAAACAGATGATGAAAGAGGAAGAGCGACTGAGTGGAAACAAAGAAATCAATCAGCCACTCCTCTGAGTTTATGAGGAGGATAATCAGRAATGGAGGGATGAAGGAAAACTGGTGAAAGTAGAGGAAGGTCATGGAAGAAAGATGGATGGTTTTATTAATAAAAGGGAAAGTATAAAGTTGGAATGATGAGGGAAGCAGGGAAGAGAGGACGGCGAAGGGCAGATAATAAACATTAGGATGATTAAAAGAAAGACCTCGTGTTTCTGAAAAGAAGCAGCAAACAAGTGCTTCAGAATTAACCCTGAGCRTACGAGCTGCATGCTAACCAACAAACGCTACAGCAAGGTGAAACACCTGCATCAGCAACTGCAAGGAGAGGGAGGGGCTCTTATAGAGGACAAACTCATTTTTCACCTCCTGTTTTTTTTTTTTTTTTTTTTTACCACAACTTTTCTCTCCTCTGACCTACATCCTTCCCATTCTGCCTGTCCTTCATTCCTGCACCTGCTTTTGTTTAAAAGTTCAATTTCAAGCTTTTTTTTAATGACATTTTCACTTTCTTCACCCCCTTCTGTTCCTCCCAGCTCTTCTCCAAGTCCTTCTGCCTTCCTCGAAGCGCTCTGATTGGCTGTTTGATCAGGTCTTCCCTGCTCCTCTGCAGCACTCTGATTTATGAAACCATAAATGATATCAGCTTGCTTTAGCCATTACTTGACCTACATGAACACACACACACACACACACACACACACACACACACACACTGGGCAGAGCTGCACTTGGATCAAAGCACAACAATCAGCAGATCTGAGGAGTTCAGCCTGGTTTGATAATTAACCAATAAAAATACGCTCTGCTGGAATCTGGTCAGAGTAAACAGGAAGTGTGTCTTTCTGTGCAAAGAAAACACAACTTCAAGCTAAATTACTGCAGAGAAAACTAAATCAACAGAATATAATCAGGAATACTTAAAGAGCTGTTTGTTGTAGTAAAATAAGTATCTTCTTAAATCACTGTGTAAAAGTAAAAATGATTAAAAAACGGATAAGGAAAAGCGTAGACCACTTTTTTTCAAAATAATTTTCATAGTTTAAATATTATCATATTATATTTTAGCCTGAATGTGTGATGATTGTTGTTTAGCAGTCCTGCCTGGTCAGTCTGAATGAAGGGATTTGCTTTTTTTGAAAATGTTTTATAAAAATAAAAGCCCATGATTTAAAGGAGAGAGAGTGAACAGGAGTTAGCTGTGATCACATTATTCACCTCTCAAAAAAAAATTATTTGTTAAAATTAGTTTTAATGACTTTTTTTTTCTTTTTTTATTGTATGGGAGAATAAAAAGTCATTTTAAGACTTTTTTAAGACAAGTGATGACTCAGTTTAGAAAATTAATTAAAAAAATTACACTTTAACCCTTAATTTCCACTAGATGCGGGTTCTGTTTGTTTGCACTCCAAATTTAGTCAGCATCCACACTGGTCGGCTCTGCTCCGGTGCAAAGCTCAGAGGAGGTCTTATGCTACGTTCACACCAAACGCGTTTTGAGCGGCCAAAAAGCGCAAAACGTCTCTCACTGGACGCTCTATGTTCAGACCGAAGAACGCACTAGTGTTCAGACCAGAACAAGCGGCGGCAGCAGCGACGTGTGGGAGGAGCGTGTCCTCGGCGGGTGAAATAAAGATAAAGTAAAAGAAAATGGCTTTGATTTTTTTTACTAAAAAGCAAGCGAACGTTGCGCACAGCAGATAATTAACTCACCAGATGATTTAGAGGCAATTTGTTTGGTTAGTTTCATCACTCCAGAAGCTGCCAGCTGATTTTCTTTTTTTTTTTTTTTTTTTTTTTTTGGTCCCGAGCAGCTGATCCACATCGGTGCTGATAAATCC
>NW_013952416.1:4531500-4533600 GCF_001266775.1 Austrofundulus limnaeus | reverse complement strand
GTCTCCTAAATATATACAATATAATTTAATTTAATCTCACATCCAGAGGATATCCTTTGTAACAGATAATTACATCAAAGAAATGCAGCCAGGTCTGCTTTTTGGAGATTTTACTTAAAAAAATCTATGCAAACATGTTACTAATTGATACCATGTGATGTAATTTATAACATGTTGTAATTACACTAATTCAGCATGTTCAACAAAATGTAAATAAAATGAAAGTGGGACGAGTTCTGAATGAAAACTATGTTTCAGTTTGAAAAGCAGTTAAACCAGTAAACTCGTTGCTGTTTGTGCGTTTAACGTGTTTCCTCCTCGCTCACACAACACGACATTAATATCTACTTCTTCTCAGATGCACTGTTATTGTTTAGAGAGCACRCGGGTTGTTGCTGAGTCATGCTTACAATCAAAATAAAACCAGTGGAGCAGCTCTGTGGTAAACGCTCCCTCACCCCCTCCTTTATTTACTCCTTCAGACCTCCTCCTCCTCCTCCTTCCTACCCCAGGAGACAACAGTCGGTTCCCTCGCAGTGAGTCACGTACCCTCACTTCCTGCCTGCCGCGCTCACAGTGACACGGCGACAAGTCTGTCTGGAGCCACGTGTTGTTGGACCTGCTTCACTAGAAGTTTCCGTTTTCACTGAGTGAATGTTTGCTAAAACCTCCTGTGATTTCTGAGCAATCCTGGAAATAATTTAATCACCCTTTAAAAGCTAATAAAGGTTAACGTTGTGCTGATATTTCTGAAGTTAGATGAGTTAGTGTTGTGGTGAAGTTGATGCGCTGTGTGGACAGCCCCAGGCCACGGTTAAATACACCCAYGTGTTGCATCACGTAACCATGAGGTAAGGGAGGTGTTGATGTTTTGGAGGAAAAGGCATGGTAGTTATTTAGAGCAGTGGTTCCCAAACTTTTTGTCTTCTGACCCCCAAAATATCCATGGCAAAAACTTGTGACCCCAAATATTACTGGTCTGAGTACATTAGCTTCGTTAATAACCCTAAAAACACAGACTTTTTGACAAGTTAAACAGCTTGTACACTAATATAAATACTTATTTTTACTTATTTTGTGCTTTTGTAACAATTATAGGGAAAATATTGCATCAGCAATAATTTTATTACCCTTTAAATTGCTTTCTGGAGATTATCCAAGGTGCTTCATGACCCATACTTGGGTCCCAAGTCCAACTTTGGGAACCAAAGTGCGCTGGTTCCAAAACTTTTCAGCTTTTGACCCACAACATAGTACAAAACAGTAGCAAAAACCTGTGCCCCTAACTATTTTTGGATGAAAAACATTTGTATCAGGTCAAGTAAACATGGGCATAGTAACAATATTTTTATATTACATTTTTCCATTTTAAATATACTAACCTCACTCATTTGTAACAACTAATGTCATTAATTCAGAAAATCTTTTCAGGACCCCACTTTGATGTTTTGGGACCCCACTTTGAGTCCCGACCCCAACTTTGGGAAACACTGATTTAGAGGACACTTTCAGAAGAATGCAAAGACCTCGAGGTGTTCTGGAAGGTTTTGTTTTCAGGTTAACAGATGCTTTAGGTGTGCTTGTAAGAGTTTTAGAGGCTCTTTAGTGCTTCYGAAGGGATTTGAGAGGTTTTGCGGTTCCACGAGTGAGCTCCGGAGGGTTTAAGCAAACAGTTTTGTGCAGACTTTAAACTTTGTGTAACGACCAAGCAAAGTTTCTTCTGGAGTTTGTGTTTAAGTGAGAGAAAKGTTCTTGTGATTTCTGCAGGATGTCAAGGGTTCTTGAAGAGCAGTGGTGTCCATTCCTGGTCCTCAAGGGCCACTACTCCTGCTCCAACACACCCTGCTCAGTGCTTGAAGTAGCTCTTCAGCGTGTTCTCAAGTTTTGCAGGAGTCTTGTCAATCGGCCATTTGATCAAATCAGAAGTGCTGAAGCAGAAAAACGTCTAAAACATGCAGGATAGTGATATTTTATGGCCTTAAGACGGGCTTTCCAAACTCATTACGTATATATTAGAGGTGCAACGATACAGAAAATTCACAATTTGGTTCGATACTTTAGTCTCACGGTTCGATATTTTTTCGATACAAAAAAGAGAAA
>NW_013952416.1:4527371-4530525 GCF_001266775.1 Austrofundulus limnaeus | reverse complement strand
CCTGACAACAGAGCTCAAAGTGTGGGATCATTTTAAGAAAATGAAAGAGAAACCTGTGTAATATCTGCAGAGCAGAACTTACCTTCCACAGCAATTATTTTTTAGTTAGCATATAGCTAAAATCTAACCATGGTTATATAATAGCAGCTGCATTCTGACGTGATAAGCTCTATGTTTTATATTCAGTTAACGTATGATCCGATTAGTCCACTAATCGAATAAATAATCGGTGATTAATCGATTATAAAAATAATCGTTTGTGACAGCYCTACTCRACAATGCAGCCTAGGTGGAGTAGTCGAACACAGATCCACTGATCCTTCAACACTGAGCATCTTCAGAAGACAAGCTGATAAAATAAAGTAACAAAGTAACTGATAAACGCAGAGAGAATCAATCATCTGAASACCACTTTGCTCAGAGTCGCCGGCAGATTTTCAAAATAAAAGCACGGGGAACACCTCAGTAACTGCTTGTGTTTGGGCCACATCTTCTGGCTGATGATGYAAGGTGACGGGGCAGACCCCTGCACGGCTTTCAGTGTTGAAGCACCTCTGATGTGGAAGTCTCGTTATCTCTAATGAGTGTCTGTTGAGAGATGAAGGGCTGTTGGTCTGACTCAGACACTGAGCTGTGTAATAATATACAGTACGCACCACATGATGGAGGCTTACATCCAAAGTGCCTCACAGTCCTTCCACTGCATATTTCAGAAAGGGTAGCCCAGGGGGAACTAACTAAACCTTTAACTCTGACAATGGCACTGCGGCGCTGACTGATGAACTTCACAAACTGCACAAGTCTCAAAGAGGGAGAGCGTAATGGCTACACAGAGAATATTTCCCTTGTTGTGACATAAAAGTGCACAGAGCAACATTCATCGTTCACAGCTCAGCCCAGATTTATCTCGCTGTTATCAGCAGCTTCACTTTCGTTCCTGGGTTCACGTTTTTACAAAGACCCCGATGACAGGGGGCTGTTTCCAGTTTGATGTTGTAACACAGACGTCCCTCTCTGTTTCCTGTCTCCAGTATGGGGAGGAGGAGGTGTGTTCGGACCGCTTGGACACCGACTTCTCGGACATCGACCTATCCCAGCTGGACACCAGCGACTTCGACAGCGTCAACTGCTTCAGCGAGCTCCAGTGGTGCGCCGATCATCCCGCGGACGCCTCGCCGGCCTCCAACCACTACAACACAACAGACGAGCTCTTCGAGGTGAGGCTACAGACTGGTTCTGCGGTTTAGCCACAGACCGGAGGTACTGTGGGGGGGTTCTTTAGAACAGGGACAGTCAGTCCTGGTCCTCGAGGTCCACAGCTCTGCATGTTTTACTTTTTTCCCCTTCCAGGGTTCCTGCGGATCCTTAAAAGTCTTAAAAAGCCTTGAATTCATCAATCCAAAAATAAGGCCTTTATTAGCCTTAAAAGGTCTTAAATCAGTCTTCAGAAGTTTAAAAAATGTAACACATTGTAAGTAGGATGACTGTAATTCTTATCAGAAATTAAAATAATTGGTAACATTTATTTATTTTTGAAATATTCACATTTAAACATTCCCTTTTGACACCACTTCCTGTTATTTCACATGCAAATATCTCAACAACTGTCCATCTGAGCAATGTGAAATTTGTTTTGTAATTAATAATGTTGTCTTTCCAAATCACATTCACTTTTCGTACAAACATTTTACATCACAGTTTCAGGTTTCATCCACAGCAAGCTGTGGTTGAGAACCCACTGTGGGTCCTAAAACCCCAAATTTTAGGTCGAGGATTTCCAGGAATTAAATTAAGTTTAAAACTGTCTGCTATGAATGTTATTTTTTTCTATATTTGACAAAACAGCACTGAGATATGGATAAAAACAATTGGCCTATTAGCAATATTTGAATAATTCAACCAAAAATACTTTGATTCATGAGTTTCAGCCACAGTTTTAATTCTTTTTGTCATTTGTATTTATTGTGAATTTGGTCTTAAATTTGGTTTCACTTGGCATTAAAAAGTCTTAAATTTAACTTGCCTTAAAGTGTAGGAACCCTGCCTTCTCTAACACACCTGATCCCGTCAGTGAATTACCTCTTCACGTTCTGCAGAAGCCTGAAAATCATCCATTCATTCAAATCAGGTGTGTTGGAGCAGAGAAACAAGTAAAACATGAAGGACTGACCATCCCTGCTTTAAAACGTTCCTCATGCTGACTGGAGAAACCAGAGCTAATCTAAGCCCACAGCATGTATCTTAAGAAGAAATGAATCTGTTCTACAGATTATTATGACCCCCGCAGGCGAAGCGAGGGTCATAATATTTTAGTAATGTTTATTTATTTATTTACTTATTTAAAAAAACATTTCAGTGATTTTTGTTTAACTGTAGATGGAAAACGGCTGCACCGATCAGAATGAAAGTTGGCGGGATTATAGATGTGTCTGACCTACACTGCACCAGCCGACGGTTTGATGATAGACCCCATATTTGAGGAGGGGGCTCCATTTGAAAATGGGGTGTCTGGACGTACAAAAATGGTTATAACTCTAAAACTATTCAACATAGGAGCTTCAGATTTTTTTTGTTTAGCTTTTATGAAGGGCTATCCATCAGGCCCATCAATGACCCCCCCCCCCCACATGCTACCTCTATGCAGTATGTAGATTGATTTGGTTTTTGTTAAACCAAAACATTTGGGTTTTGAAAACCTACAGTATGCACCAGACACTGATACAGACTGCAGTTTAAGATTAATCATATTTTGTGCATCTTTCCAAAATGTGTTCATATGATTTGATAAAGTTAATGACTAACAAGGCAGAGTTTTATATAGTGAAATAAATTCAGTTCATCATTTTGCTTTATGACAACCGGCGAGACAAGAACCTGACCAGTCATGAAGCTGCATTAACTTGTAATTTTTAATGAAATCATATTTACCGTATTTATTTAAGTATAATACGTAAAATTACATCCATAAAATCATCCATAAAGTTGGGAGGTAGTACTATACTCGGATGAATATTTTTACTTATGTATTTTAACCGAAATATCGGCTTCATTCACAAAATGCCTGAGTCCGGAAATGAGACCGCGTCATAAAAATCAGTTGAAATGAGCACACCTCTGACACTCCTCTGTGCTTCAGAGCGAGATAATAACAGAT
>NW_013952416.1:4525384-4527172 GCF_001266775.1 Austrofundulus limnaeus | reverse complement strand
CTATTTTTCTCTTCACAAAAAAAATAAATAAAATTAAATAAAAAAAAACATAATGGTGTGGAGGGGATGGCTATAAGGGGAGAAGGGAGGCCATCCAAAAAAAATGTCAGAATTCATATGATGCTGCTACAGCTGATATATATGTTGTCAAAATACCTTTTAGGACATACAATATGTTGTTAAAATAAAATGAACAGTCCAATGATCATTTTACTGATATGTATAAAGACTGCAAAGGCTGAAAAATCTTGGTCTGTATGAAATTGGAGGTAGTTTGAGGATTAAAATTTTATGCTTTTTAAGCTAAAAAAAGGGGGGGTCTTATTATACATGAATAAATATGGTAATCTAAAGTATTTTAAATGAATTCTGTTGGGCTGAACAGTTTAACATGATCTACACTGAGCTAAATTCTCTGAGCACGTGGTTTTATTTCCGTTGATTGGAGGAGCTCAGATCTGGACCTCGGACTCGTTGGCAGCGCAGCCAGATCTGGCAGTTTGTTGACAAGTGCAGGACTCGGAGCCTTTACCCGAGCCGTGTGCTGAAACCCAGACATGCAGCGTGTCTCTCAGCGCACCGCCAGGAACCTAATTCTCAGCTACGCTGCGTGTAACACGATGACGGAGGGAGGCAACCCATGGGTTCAGACTGGCCCGGTGCTTCGCTGTGACAGCCCTCAGGCTCCGGTTTCCACTCCTACCTGCATGAGTTCAGGGAACGCCAGGTTGAGTTTTAGTTTTTTACATCTGAAAGCCAATACCAGACCACTGACTCCGAGAGGTCTTGTGTTTCCATCTTGAAAAAAAAAAAAACTAAATTGAGTTCTCTTTGAGAATAAAAGGACAACTGAGAGATAAAATAGCATTTAGGTCCTGATCATGGCCGTGTAATGAGCAGTGTTGGTTAAATGAAGGCAGGCAGAGCATGATGGGAATGCAGGTGCAAGTAAAAACTCAGTGTTTGTGTCTGCACTCTGTCTGTGTGTCCCTTTGTCTTCATCTTTATTTGATTCCTGCTAGCAGACAGAGAGGATTCCTCTTTTGTGCCGACACAAACCAGAACTTTATGACCCAGTTGGTTTTTAGCAGATGAGCTCAGCAGTTTATTTTAAGAGGAGATGTTTTATTGAAAGTGGACGCTTCATTTCTGTGTTTTGAAACTTACAGGAGAAATAATAAGGTGGAAAGTAAAAACATTAAATGTCTGTATTATTTCTCATTTTAGCTTTTTTAAAAAGCTGATACCAAGTCTTTATTTCTGTCGGACTCCTGCCTCTTTTCTCTCAAATGTTCACCTTTTTAACAGTGTATCATCAGTTTTTATCTCTGTTAAATAAACCTTTCTTTAGTTTTGCTGTATTTGTCACTCTGAAGCAGGGCTGGGCAGTCCTGGTCCATGGGGTCCACTATCCTGCATGTTTTACTTGTTTCTCTGCTCCAACACCTGATTCAGTGATTGAATGACCTCTTCAAGTTCTGCAGAAGACTGTTAATCACTCAATCATTCAGACCTGCTGTGTTGGAGCAGAGAGACTAGGGTCCTAAAAAATGAAAAAAGGTGGAATAAAAAAATTCTAAATTCCACTTTTTACATTTTCTCCCATGAATTCCACATTTTCATTGTAATTATATTTAATAACTTCCTGTCCTGATGCATCTCAGTAATCCAGGTAAAAAATCAAAAAGAAATAAATTGTATAGGTCCTCTGGACGGGTTCTTCTCTAATGAAATGTTTCGTCTCTCCTCCAAGAGACTTCTTCAGTCTGAGAGTTTCAGGCAAAATTC
>NW_013952416.1:4522239-4523713 GCF_001266775.1 Austrofundulus limnaeus | reverse complement strand
GTTTAGAAAATAAACGTCTCAGTTTCTCCGAAACACACGCAACATACGGAATAACCACTGGTTTGGGTCTGGGTTTCAGACAGGATTCCATGCAACCTTCAGGTGAAAATGAAGACCCCAAACCGTTTCTGAGAAACGGTTTCTGACGTTTCTGAGAAGAAACTCTCAGACTGAAGAAGTCTCTTGGAGGAGAGACGAAACGTTTCATTAGAGAAGAACCCGTCCAGAAGACCTATACAATTTTTTTCTTTATTTTTTATATTTAATAACCTACAAAATATGTTAATTATAAAGTGACTCAGAGTTCTTCACCTCCACACCAACCAGTCCACCTAATTCCTGTCTTATAATAAATCTTATCCAGTATTTTATTGATGGACCAACAGAGTGGAGCAGGTCTGATTCTGCACATCAGTAATGAATAAAGGAAAAGATGAAGCTACTTCCTGTCTGCTGCCCGTCAAATTATTTACAGCAACATCAGAATTTAATCCCAAGTTGGACGTTATTGTCACGTTAGAAAAGGTTAATCTAAATATAATCACTTTATTATTTGAACATTGAAGATAGAAATTAAAACTTAGACTGTTTGATTCAGTGTTTTTCATTCTTAAACAGATGTTAATGTGATTATATATTATTTAGAATTGAATGCACAAACAAATGATGTAAGTGAAGTGTTTCTGTTAGAAAAGAATGTTAAAAACTTCATTTAACACCTTGAATGAGAAAGTAATTATAGCACCGTGTGTGTTTGAGGAACAGTGAGTAAACCAAACAACTTTTAATGACCTGGAACTGCTTCATTAAACCCGTTTCCTCCTAAGCTCTGATTCTGCTTCCTTATATTCTTCCTTTAAATGATTTCAAACACTTAAAGAGCGGCAGCAAGCTGCAGACAGAATACATTTTATGATAAATACTTTGGCAGCGAGGGACAGATAAAGCTGGATGATGAAAGGGAGAGACAGGCGGGTGAAACGTGCCGTCACCTCTCTGCTGCTCGAAACAAACAGCTCCTTCATTTCTCTGAGAAACAAATGTTAAACATGAAAAATAAACCAACAAAATGGGAGAAAAATTAGTTATTTCATGCTCAGATTTTGCAGGAAAACATGCCACTTGTGTGAGAAAGGTGAGCCTCGTCAGCTGTGATGAATGAAGACGTCCTCCCATTGATTTTTAACAAACTCTGTTTCAACCAAACTTTTATGCAGAAAGTCACAGTCAGACCGATCTCTGTAAACATAAAGCAAAAAACAGACTTTAGAYCAGGGGTGGGCAATCCTKGTCCTCGAGGGCCGCAGCCCCACAGGTTTTATGTTTTTCCTACTCCAGCACACCTGATTCAGACATTGAAATACCAAGTTCTGCAGTATGGAGGACCGACACTGACATAACTAGAAAAAAAGCAGAAATTTATAAATGGACCAATAAATAAATTCAATTAAAAATATGCCAATTAAATTAAAAA